>NC_091012.1:8922526-9102526 GCF_041146395.1 Eulemur rufifrons | reverse complement strand
CCACCTCGGGAGAGGAAGAGGGGCAGCCCCCCCAGCGGAGCTAGCAAAATCCTGAACAATATGTGAAGGGCTCCCCCTAGTGACAGAGGAGGCAGCTTACCTGGCACTCACAGTGTGCCCCTATCCAGACTAAAGCTGAAAGAAGGGATCTTAAGGATTCATTCAGATGGGAAGGGCTCAGCGAAGGAACTCTAGGAGTATAAAGAATCAAGCTGAAACCATGCCCTCAAAGAGGATTACTAGTTCTCCACCAATTAACACAAAGCAGATTCCAAATAGCAACATGTCACAGGAAGAATTTCAAACATGGATCATAAATACGCTGAACATTATGCAAGAAAAAATGGATAATCAACACAAAGAAACCACAAAAAAGATCCAGGACTTGGAAGAAAAATTCACCAAAGAAATTGAAATACTGAAGAAAAATCAAACTGAACTCCTGGAAATGAAAAATTTATTCAAGGAGCTACAAAACACAGTGGAAAGTCTCAAGAGCAGGGTATATCAAACAGAAGAAAGAATCTCAGAGATCGAAGATAACACTTTCCAATTAAATAAGGCAGTCACAGAGTTAAAACAAAGAAACATGAGAAATAATCATAGTCTACAAGAAATGTGGGATTATATAAAGAAGCCTAACGTGAGAGTTATCGGCATTCCTGAGGGTGAAGAAGACAATAAGCAAGGGTTGAATAAAGTATCTGAAGATATAATTGAGGAAAATTTCCCAGGCCTTGCCAAATCTCTAGATACACAGGTTCAAGAAGCTCAAAGAACCTCTGAGAGATTCATACCAAATAGGAAGACACCACGTCATGTAGTTATCAGACTGACCAAAATATCCACTAACGAGGCCCTTCTTCAATCTGTAAGGAGAAAAAAACAAGTAACATACAAAGGAAAGCCCATCCGAATCACGCCAGATTTCTCAACTGAAACCTTACAAGCAAGAAGAGATTGGAGCCCCATTCTCACTCTTCTGAAACAGAATAATGCCCAGCCTAGAATCCTGTACCCAGATAAGCTCAGTTTTATATATGAAGGTGAAATTAAGACATTCTCAGATAAACAAAAACTCAGAGAATTCACCAAGACAAGAGCAGCTTTCCAAGAAGTATTCAAAACAGAGTTACACGTGGTCCAGCACAAGAAGGACCTTCGAATGTAACACTAATCAAGAGATAAATATGAAAACACAGTTATCATAATGGCTCAAGAGAGAAAACAGATCAATGAAATTCAACCCAACATGAGGAACAGCAATCTGTCTCGCTTATCAGTTCTCTCATTAAATGTGAATGGATTGAATTCCCCACTCAAGAGACATGGACTGGCCCGATGGATAAAAAAGATATAAGCCAAGTATCTGCTGTCTTCAGGAAACTCATCTAACCTGCAAGGATGCATTTAGACTGAAAATAAAAGGGTGGAAATCAATATTCCAAGCAAATGGAACCCAAAAGAAAGCTGGCGTGGCAGTTCTAATCTCCGATAACGTAGTTTTTAAATCAACAAAAGTAAAGAAAGACAAAGATGGTTACTATATACTGGTGAAGGGTACAATTCAACAAGAAGACATAACTATACTTAACATATATGCACCCGATCTAGGTGCACCCAGATTCATAAAGCAAACCCTACTTGATCTGAACCAAATGATAGATAACAACACTTTAGTAGCCAGAGATTTTAACACGCCACTGACAGTTCAAGACAGATCCTCCAAACAAAAAATAAACAAAGAAATATTGGACGTATATAGAATGCTAGAACAAATGGGCCTGACTGACATCTACAGGACATTCTACCCAAATACCACTGAATATAAGTTCTTCTCATCAGCTCATGGGACATTCTCCAAGATTGACCATATCTTAGGACATAAAGCATGTCTTAAAAAATTTAAAAATATAGAAATAATACCATGCAGCTTCTCGGATCACAGTGGAATAAAAGTAACAATGAACCCTAACAGAAATCCTCATTTCTACTCAAAGTCATGGAAGCTAAATAACCTTCTCCTGAACAATCATTTTATAAATGAAGAAATCAAGTCAGAAATCAAAAGATTCTCTGAATTAAACGACAAAGGAGATACAACTTATCAAAATCTGTGGGACACAGCTAAAGCAGTCCTGAGAGGAAAATTTATTTCCATAAATGCCTATACCAAAAAGACAGAAAACTTACAAATAGACAATCTAATGAATAGACTCAAAGAGCTGGAGAAGAAAGAAGAGACCAAACCCAAACCCAGCAGAAGGAAATTATTAAGATTAAATCAGAACTAAATGAAAAGGACCATAAGGGAGATTAAACCAAACCATAACGGAGATTAATAAAACCAAAAGTTGGTTCTTTGAAAAAATAAACAAAATTGACACACCTCTGGCTAAACTAACCAAGAGCAGAAAAGAAAAATCTCTTATAACCTCGATCAGGAACACGAAAGGAGTAATCACGACTGATGCCACAGAGATACATGATATCATCTATGAATTCTACAAAAATCTTTATGCACACAAATTAGAAAACCTGGAGGAAATGGACAAATTCTTATAAACACACAGCCTTCCCAGGCTCAACCAGGAAGAAATAGAATTCCTGAATAGACCGATATCTAGATCTGAAATTGAAACAGCAATAAAAAACCTTCCCAAAAAGAAAAGCCCTGGACCAGATGGGTTCACACCTGAATTCTACCATACCTACAAAGAAGAACTGGTGCCCATCGTACATAAACTATTCTCCAATATAGAGAAGGATGGGATTCTCCCCAACACTTTTTACCAAGCCAACATAATCCTGATACCAAATCCAGGAAAGGATGCAACTAAAACAGAGAACTATAGACCAATTTCTCTTATGAATATAGATGCAAAAATTCTCAATAAAATTCTAACAAATCGAATCCAAGTGCTTATCAAAAAAATAATCCATCACGACCAAGTGGGCTTCATCCCAGAGATGCAGGGATGGTTTGACATATGGGAATGTAATTCATCACATAAATAGAAGCAAAAATAAAGATCAGATGATCCTCTCAATAGATGCAGAGAAAGCATTTGACAAAATTCAACACCCTTTTATGATAAGAACACTTAACAAAATAGGCATAGATGGGGCCTATATAAAAATGATACAAGCCATATACGACAAACCCTCAGCCAACATCATACTGAATGGGGAAAAACTGAAAGCATTCCCACTTCAAACTGGAACCAGACAAGGCTTACCACTGTCCCCATTACTTTTCTACATAGTATTGGAAGTCCTTGCAAGAGCTATCAGGCAAGAGAGCAGAATCAAGGGAGTTGAAATAGGGACAGAAGAGATCAAACTCTCACTCTTTGCTGATGATATGATGTTATATCTATAAAACCCCAAGGTTTCAACCAAGAGACTCCTGGAATTGATCAATGAATTCAGTAAAGTCTCAGGATACAAAATCAATACACACAAATCAGAGGAATTCATATATGCCAATAACAGTCAAATGGAAAACCAAATTAAGGACTCAATACCCTTCAAAATAGCAACAAAGAAAATAAAATACCTAGGAATTTATTTAACTAAGGAGGTAAAGGACCTCTATAGGGAGAACTATGAAACACTGAGGAAGGAAATTGCAGAACATGTAAATAGGTGGAAAACCATACCATGCTCATGGATCGGTAGAATCAACATTGTTAAAATGTCTATACTGCCCAAAGTTATCTACAGATTCAATGCAATCCTTATTAAATTACCAACATCTTTTTTCACAGACATAGAAAAAATAATTTTACGCTTTGTATGGAACCAGGGAAGACCCCGTTTAGCAAAAGCAATCTTAAACAACAAAAACAAAATGGGAAGTATTAATTTGCCAGACTTCAAACTATACTACAAGGCTGTGGTTCTTAAAACAGCCTGGTACTGGCACAAGTGCAGGGACACAGACCAGTGGAACAGAACAGAAAATCCCAATATAAAACCATCCTCATATAGCCATCTAATCTTTGACAAAGCAGAAAAAAACATACTCTGGGGAAAAGATTCCTTATTTAATAAATGGTGCTGGGAAAACTGGATATCCACATGTAGAAGACTAAAACAGGACACACAAAAATCAAATCACAGTGGTTAACAGACTTAAACCTAAGGTCAGAAACTATTAGAATTCTAGAAGAAAATGTAGGAAAGACTCTTACAGACATTGGCCTAGGCAAAGAATTTATGAAGAAGACCCCTAAAGCAATCACAGCAACAACAAAAATAAATAAATGGGACCTGATCAAATTAAAAAGCTTCTGCACAGCCAAAGAAACAGTCACGAGAGTAAATGGACAACCTACAGAATGGGAAAAAATTTTCGCATACTACACATCAGATAAAGGACTGATAACAAGAATCTATTTAGAACTCAGAAAAATCAGTAAGAAAAAATCAAACAACCCTATCAAAAAGTGGGCAAAGGACATAAATAGAAATTTTTCAAAAGAAGATATAAAAATGGCTAACAAACATATGAAAAAGTGTTCAACATCTCTAATCATCAGGGAAATGCAAATCAAAACCACAATGAGATATCACTTAACTCCAGTAGGAATGGCCTTTATCAAAAAGTCCCAAAACTATACATGTTGGTGTGGGTGTGGCGAGATAGGTACATTCATACACTGCTGGTGGGACTGTAAACTAGTGCAGCCCCTGTGGAAAGCAATGTGGAGATACTTTAAACAGATTCAAGTAGACCTACCATTCGATCCAGCAATTCCATTATTGGACATCTACCCAGAAGAACAAAAGTCATTCTATAAAAAAGACACCTGCACCTGAATGATTATGGCAGCACAATTCACAATCACAAAGATGTGGAAACAACCCAAATGCCCATCAATTCATGAATGGATTAGCAAAATGTGGTATATGTATACCATGGAATATTACTCAGCTATTAGAAATAATGGCGATATGGCATCTCTTTGGTTCTCCTGGAGAGAGCTGGATCCCATTCTATTAAGTGAAGTATCCCAAGAATGGAAAAATAAGCACCACATGTACTCACCAGCAAATTGGTTTCCCTGAGTGCACATTTGGGAACAACACCAATTGGGTATCGGAGAGAGGTTGGGGCCGGGTGGAAGGGATGGGTGTATACCTACTTGATGAATGTGATGTGCACTGCCTGGGGAATGGACACCCTTCAAGTTCTAACTGGGGGGGATGGGGTGGGGGAGAGGAGGGGTGCACACCTACATGATGAATGTGATGTGCACTGACTAGGGAATGGACAAAATTGAAGCTCAGAATCGGGGGAAAGGGGAGGCATGGGGAATGTATATAGCCTGATCTTTTGTACCCCCATAATGAGCTAACAAACAAACAAACAAACAAAAAAGAATCGTTTGATTCATCAGCTGGGAATACACCATGGTTCTTTAAAGACCTCTATGCGTGGGCCCAGGTAACTGGCTAGTTCCAAGAAGTATGCCACAGAGTTTTGAAATAGCCACTATGTTGAGAATTATTTGCTAGTTTTTGCACCACCTTTCACCATAATTGTGATAAGGTTCATCCGTGCCTCCTTCAACCCAAGATGGCTGGGGCGGACAAAAGTATGCTGAGGCCTAGTTCACTTGGTGTTGCCGATAGTTGGTACTGGAGCCTGGCAAGAAGCCATGCTATTAAGAGTCATTCAACCATCCTTTCTCCATCATTTTAAAAGGCAGAACACCTTTTTCCAGTTATCATAAGAATGAGTTGCTGGAGGGGACGTTTTTGAGTGGGGTCGGGTGGTGCGTTGAGGGGAAGGCTCTCTGTCTGTCTGGTGGTTTGTCTTTATTATGCCCAAAGAGGAGAGGTGGGCATGTGTGTGGCAGGTGAAAAGTACGGATCCTGTTTCAGTCTTAGACTGAAACAGGATCCGCACTTTTCAGCCAGTTCCTTTACGAATCCTTTGATTCATCAGCTGGGAATCCACCATGGCTGTCGAGACTCCTCTATGTGTGGGTCCAGGTAACTGGCTAGTTCCAAGATGTATGCCACAGAGCTTTGGAAATAACCACTACATTGAGTATTATTTGCCAGTTTTTGCAGCAACTTTCACAATGATTGTGAAAAGGTTAGGCAGTGCATCCTGAAACCCAAGCTGGCTTCCACAGAAAAAACTACGGTTAGGCCAATCTCCCTTGGAGTTGCCGATAATTGGTACTGGTCCGTGGCAAGAAGCCATTCCTTTAAGTATCATTCCACCTTCCTTTCACAACTATTTTAAAAGGCAGAGCACCTATTGCCATTTAGCTTAAGGATGAGTCGCTGGAGAAAACGTTTTTGTGTGGGGTGGGAGAGGCAGAGCCAGGCCCTCTGTCAGTCCAGTGGTTTGTTTTTATTATCCCCGGAGAGGAGAAGTGGACATGTGTGTGGCAAGTGAAAAGTGTGGATCCTGTTTCAGTCTTAGACTGATACAGGATCGGCACTTTTCATCCTGTTCCTTTAAGAATCCTTTGCTTCATCAGCTGGGAATCCACCATAGTTCTCTACACCCCACTATGTGTGGACCCACTTAACAGGCTAGTTCAAAGAAGTATGCCACAGAGCATTTGAAATAACCACTACCATGGAAATTATTTGCCAGCTTTTCCAGCACTTTTACCATAATTTTGATAAGGTTCATTTGTGCTTCCTTAAACCCTAGATGGCTTCCATGGACAAACCTATACTGAGGGTTCTCTCGCTTGGTGTTGCCAATACTTGGTACGGGAGTCTGACAAGAATCCAGTCTTTTAATTATCATTGCCCCATCCTTTCTCCCTTATATTAAAAGGTGAGCAACTTTCGGCAGTTAGCATAAGGATGAGTCAACGGAGGGGACGTTTTTGGGTGGGATCGGGGTGGTTTGGGGGACAGTCCCTCTGTCAGTCTGGTTGTTTGTGTTTATTATGCCCAGACAGGGAAGTGGATATATTTGTGGCAGGTGAAATGTGCGGATCCTGTTTCAGTTAGACTGAAACAGTATCCGCACTTTTCAGCCGGTTCCATTAAAAATCCTTTGATTCATCAGCTGGGAATCCACCATGGTTCCTTAGAACCCTCCATGCATGGGCCCATGAACTGGCCTGTACCAAGATGTATGCTGCACAGCTTTTGAGATAAACACTACGTGTAGAATTATTTGCCAGTTTCTGCAGCACATATCACCATAATTGTGATAAGGATCGTCTGTGCCTCCTTAAACACAAGATGGCTGCCACGGAGAAAACTATGCTGAGGCCTAGGTCACTTGGATTTCACGACACTTGTTACTGGAGGCTGGAAGGAGGCCATTCTTTTAAGTATCATTCCACCATACTTTCCCCATTATTTTAAAATGCACGGAAACCTTTGCAAGTTAGCATAATAATTAGTAGCTGGAGGGGACATTTTTATTTGTGGGGTCGGTGTGGGTGGGGGGTGCAGGCCCTCTGTCAGTTCGCTGGATGGTTTTTATTTTCCCCAGACCGGAGAAGTGGGCATGTGTGTGGCAGGTAAAAAGTTCGGACCCCGTTTCTGTCTTAGACTGAAACAGAAACCGCACTTTTCACCCCGTTCCATTAAGAATCCCTTGCTTCATCAGCTGGGAATCCACCATGGGCCTCTAGACTGCTCTATGCGTGGGCCCAGTTAACTGGCTAGTTCAAAGAATTATGCCGCAGAGCTTTTCAAGTAACCACTACCATGAGAATTACTTGACCGCTTTTGCAGCACCTTTCACCATAATTGTGATAAGGTTCATCTGTGCCTCCTTAAACCCAAGATGGCTGCCAGGGACAAACGTGTGCTGAGGCCTAGGTGACTTGCTGTTGCCAATACTTGGTATGGGAGTCTGGCAATAAGCCAGTCTTTTAGGTATAATTCCACCATTCTATCTCCATTATTTTAAAAGGCAGAGGACGTATTGCCAGATAGCATAAGGATCAGTCGCTGGAGGGCACGATTTTGTGTGGGGTGGTGGGGGGCGGGGGCAGGCCATCTGTCAATCCGATGGGTTGTTTTTGTTATCCCTAGAGAGGAGAAGTGGGCATGTGTGTTGCAGGCAAAAAGTCCGAATCCTGTTTCAGTCAGGATCTGCACTTTTCAGCCTGTTCCTTTAAGAATCCTTAGATTCATCACCTTGGAATCCACCATGGTTCTCTAGATCCCTCTATGCGTGGGCCCAGGTAACAGGCTTCTTCCAAGAAGTATGCCACAGAGCTTTTGAATTAAACAGTACGTTGAGAATTATTTGCCGGGTTTTCAGCACGTTTCAACATAATTATGATAAAGTTTGTATATGCCTCCTTAAACCCAACATGGCTGCCACGGGCATAACTATGCTGAGGCGTAGCTGACTTGGTGTTGCCTATTTTTGTTAGTGGAGACTGACAAGAAGCCATTCTTCTAAGTATCATCCCACCACCATTTTTCCATTGTTTTAAAATGCAGGGAAATTTTGCAAGTTAGCATTATAATTAGTAGCTGGAGGGTACGATTTCTTTTTTTGTGTGTGGTCGATGTGGATGGGGGGGGGTCAGGACCAATGTCAGTTCGCTGGTTAGTTTTTATTATCCCCAGAGAGGAGAAGTGGGCATGTGTTTGGCAGGTGAAAAGGGCGGATTCTGTTTCAGAGAATTAACGATGATCCCCATGGTCATCCCGTTCCTTTAATAATCCTTTACTTCATCAGCTGGAAATCCACCATGGTTCTATATACTCCTCTTTGCGTGGGAACAGGTAACTGCCTTGTTCCAAGAAGTATGCCGCAGAGCTTTTCAATTAACCACTACGTTGAAAATTATTTGCAGGTGTTCAGCGTTTCACCATAATTGTGAGACCCTTTGTTTGTGCCTCCTGAAACCCAAGAAGGCTGCGACGGACATAACTATGCTGAGGAGTAGCTGACTTGGTGTTGCCTATTTTTGTTAGTGGAGACTGACAAGAAGCCATTCTTCTAGGTATCATCCCACCACCATTTTTCCATTGTTTTAAAATGCAGGGAAATTTTGCAAGTTAGCATTATAATTAGTAGCTGGAGGGTACGGTTTTTTTTGTGTGTGTGTGGTCGATGTGGATGGGGGGGTCAGGCCCTCTGTCAGTTCGCTGGTTAGTTTTTATTATCCCCAGAGAGGAGAAGTGGGCATGTGTTTGGCAGGTGAAAAGGGCGGATTCTGTTTCAGAGAATTAACGATGATCCCCATGGTCATCCCGTTCCTGTAATAATCCTTTACTTCATCAGCTGGAAATCCACCATGGTTCTATATACTCCTCTTTGCGTGGGAACAGGTAACTGGCTTGTTCCAAGAAGTATGCCGCAGAACTTTCAATTAACCACTACGTTGAAAATTATTTGCAGATGTTCAGCGTTTCACCATAATTGTGAGAACCTTTGTTTGTGCCTCCTGAAACCCAAGAAGGCAGCGACGGACATAACTATGCTGAGGAGTAGCTGACTTGGTGTTGCCTATTTTTGTTAGTGGAGACTGACAAGAAGCCATTCTTCTAAGTATCATCCCACCACCATTTTTCCATTGTTTTAAAATGCAGGGAAATTTTGCAAGTTAGCATTATAATTAGTAGCTGGAGGGTACGGTTTTTTTTGTGTGTGTGGTCGATGTGGATGGTGGGGGTCAGGCCTTCTGTCAGTTCGCTGGTTAGTTTTTATTATCCCAAGAGAGGAGAAGTGGGCATGTGTTTGGCAGGTGAAAAGGGCGGATTCTGTTTCAGAGAATTAACAATGATCCCCATGGTCATCCCGTTCCTTTAATAATCCTTTACTTCATCAGCTGGAAATCCACCATGGTTCTCTATACTCCTCTTTGCCTGGGAACAGGTAACTGGCTTGTTCCAAGAAGTATGCCGCAGAGCTTTTCAATTAACCAGTACGTTGAAAATTATTTGCAGGTGTTCAGCATTTCACCATAATTGTGATAACGTTTGTTTGTGCCTCCTGAAACCCAAGAAGGCTGCGACGGACATAACTATGCTGAGGCGTAGCTGACTTGGTTTTGCCTATTTTTGTTAGTGGAGACTGACAAGAATCCATTCTTCTAAGTATCATCCCACCACCATTATTCCATTGTTTTAAAATGCAGGGAAATTTTGCAAGTTAGCATTATAATTAGTAGCTGGAGGGTACGGTTTTTTTTTTTTGTGTGTGGTCGATGTGGATGGGGGGGGTCAGGCCCTCTGTCAGTTCACTGGTTAGTTTTTATTATCCCCAGAGAGGAGAAAATGGGCATGTGTTTGGCAGGTGAAAAGGGCGGATTCTGTTTCAGAGAATTAACGATGATCCCCATGGTCATCCCGTTCCTTTAATAATCCTTGACTTCATCAGCTGGAAATCCACCATGGTTCTATATACTCCTCTTTGCGTGGGAACAGGTAACTGGCTTGTTCCAAGAACTATGCCGCAGAGCTTTTCAATTAACCACTAAGTTGAAAATTATTTGCAGGTGTTCAGCGTTTCACCATAATTGTGAGAACCTTTGTTTGTGCCTCCTGAAACCCAAGAAGGCTGCGACGGACATAACTATGCTGAGGAGTAGCTGACTTGGTGTTGCCTATTTTTGCTAGTGGAGACTGACAAGAAGCCATTCTTCTAAGTATCATCCCACCACCATTTTTCCATTGTTTTAAAATGCAGGGAAATTTTGCAAGTTAGCATTATAATTAGTAGATGGAGGGTACGGTTTTTTTTCTTGTGTGTGGTCCATGTGGATGGGCGGGGGTCAGGCCCTCTGTAAGTTCGCTGGTTAGTTTTCATTATCCCCAGAGAGGAGAAGTGGGCATGTGTTTGGCAGGTGAAAAGGGCGGATTCTGTTTCAGAGAATTAACGATGATCCCCATGGTCAACCCTTTCCTTTAATAATCCTTTACTTCATCAGCTGGAAATCCACCATGGTTCTATATACTCCTCTTTGCGTGGGAACAGGTAACTGCCTTGTTCCAAGAAGTATGCTGCAGAGCTTTTCAATTAACCACTACGTTGAAAATTATTTGCAGGTGTTCAGCGTTTCACCATAATTGTGAGAACCTTTGTTTGTGCCTCCTGAAACCCAAGAAGGCTGCGACAGACATAACTATGCTGAGGAGTAGCTGACTTGGTGTTGCCTATTTTTGTTAGTGGAGACTGACAAGAAGCCATTCTTCTAAGTCACATCCCACCACCATTTTTCCATTGTTTTAAAATGCAGGGAAATTTTGCAAGTTAGCATTATAATTAGTAGCTGGAGGGTACGGTTTTTTTTTGTGTGTGTGGTCGATGTGGATGGGGTGGTCAGGCCCTCTGTCAGTTCACTGGTTAGTTTTTATTATCCCCAGAGAGGAGAAGTGGCCATGTGTTTGGCAGGTGAAAAGGGCGGATTCTGTTTCAGAGAATTAACGATGATCACCATGGTCATCCCGTTCCTTTAATAATCCTTTACTTCATCAGCTGGAAATCCACCATGGTTCTATATACTCCTCTTTGCGTGGGAACAGGTAACTGCCTTGTTCCAAGAAGTATGCCGCAGAGCTTTTCAAATAATCACTACGTTCAAAATGATTTGCAGGTGTTCAGCGTTTTACCATAATTGTGAGAACCTTTGTTTGTGCCTCCTGAAACCCAAGAAGGCTGCGACGGACATAGCTATGCTGAGCAGTAGCTGACTTGGTGTTGCCTATTTTTGTTAGTGGAGACTGACAAGAAACCATTCTTCTAAGTCTCATACCACAACCATTTTTCCATTGTTTTAAAATGCAGGAAAATTTTGCAAGTTAGCATTATAATAAGTAGCTGGAGGGTACGGTTTTTTTTGTGTGTGTGTGGTCGATGTGGATGGGGTTGTCAGGCCCTCTGTCAGTTCGCTGGTTAGTTTTTATTATCCCCAGAGAGGAGAAGTGGGCATGTGTTTGGCAGGTGAAAAGGGCGGATTCTGTTTCAGAGAATTAACGATGATCCCCATGGTCATCCCGTTCCTTTAATAATCCTTTACTTCATCAGCTGGAAATCCACCATGGTATTATATACTCCTCTTTGCGTGGGAACAGGTAACTGGCTTGTTCCAAGAAGTATGCCGCAGAGCTTTTCAATTAACCACTACGTTGAAAATTATTTGCAGATGTTCAGCGTTTCACCATAATTGTGAGAACCTTTGTTTGTGCCTCCTGAAACCCAAGAAGGCAGCGACGGACATAACTATGCTGAGGAGTAGCTGACTTGGTGTTGCCTATTTTTGTTAGTGGAGACTGACAAGAAGCCATTCTTCTAAGTATCATCCCACCACCATTTTTCCATTGTTTTAAACTGCAGGGAAATTTTGCAAGTTAGCATTATAATTAGTAGCTGGAGGGTACGGTTTTTTTTTTTTTGTGTGGTCGATGTGGATGGTGGGGGTCAGGCCTTCTGTCAGTTCGCTGGTTAGTTTTTATTATCCCAAGAGAGGAGAAGTGGGCATGTGTTTGGCAGGTGAAAAGGGCGGATTCTGTTTCAGAGAATTAACGATGATCCCCATGGTGATCCCGTTCCTTTAATAATCCTTTACTTCATCAGCTGGAAATCCACCATGGTTCTCTATACTCCTCTTTGCGTGGGAACAGGTAACTGGCTTGTTCCAAGAAGTATGCCGCAGAGCTTTTCAATTAACCAGTACGTTGAAAATTATTTGCAGGTGTTCAGCGTTTCACCATAATTGTGATAACGTTTGTTTGTGCCTCCTGAAACCCAAGAAGGCTGCGACGGACATAACTATGCTGAGGCGTAGCTGACTTGGTTTTCCCTATTTTTGTTAGTGAAGACTGACAAGAATCCATTCTTCTAAGTATCATCCCACCACCATTATTCCATTGTTTTAAAATGCAGGGAAATTTTGCAAGTTAGCATTATAATTAGTAGCTGGAGGGTACGGTTATTTTTGTGTGTGTGGTCGATGTGGATTGGGGGGGGTCAGGCCCTCTGTCAGTTTGCTGGTTAGTTTTTATTATCCCCAGAGAGGAGAAGTGGGCATGTGTTTGGCAGGTGAAAAGGGCGGATTCTGTTTCAGAGAATTAACGATGATCCCCATGGTCATCCCATTCCTTTAATAATCCTTGACTTCATCAGCTGGAAATCCACCATGGTTCTATATACTCCTCTTTGCGTGGGAACAGGTAACTGGCTTGTTCCAAGAAGTATGCCGCAGAGCTTTTCAATTAACCACTACGTTGAAAATTATTTGCAGGTGTTCAGCGTTTTACCATAATTGTGAGAACCTTTGTTTGTGCCTCCTGAAACCCAAGAAGGCTGCGATGGACATAGCTATGCTGAGGAGTAGCTGACTTGGTCTTGCCTATTTTTGTTAGTGGAGACTGACAAGAAGCCATTCTTCTAAGTATCATCCCACCACCATTTTTCCATTGTTTTAAAATGCAGGGAAATTTTGCAAGTTAGCATTATAATTAGTAGCAGGAGGGTACGGTTTTTTTTTTTTGTGTGTGGTCGATGTGGATGGGGGGGTCAGGCCCTCTGACAGTTCGCTGGTTAGTTTTTATTATCTCCAGAGAGGAGAAGTGGGCATGTGCTTGGCAGGTGTAAAGGGCAGATTCTGTTTCAGAGAATTAACGATGATCCTCATGGTCATCCCGTTCCTTTAATAATCCTTTACTTCATCAGCTGGAAATCCACCATGGTTCTATATACTCCTCCTTGCGTGGGAACAGGTAACTGCCTTGTTCCAAGAAGTATGCCTCAGAGCTTTTCAATTAACCACTACGTTGAAAATTATTTGCAGGTGTTCAGCGTTTCACCATAATTGTGAGAACCTTTGTTTGTGCCTCCTGAAACCCAAGAAGGCTGCGACGGACATAACTACGCTGAGGCGTAGCTGACTTGGTTTTGCCTGTTTTTGTTAGTGGAGAGTGACAAGGATCCATTCTTGTAAGTATCATCTCACCATCATTTTTCCATTGTTTAAAAATGCAGGAAAATTTTGCAAGTTAGCATTATAATTAGTAGCTGGAGGCTACGGTGTTTTTTGTTTTTTTTTTTCCTGTGGGGTCGGTGTGGATGTGTTGGTCAGGCCCTCTGTCAGTTCCCCGGTTGGTTTTTATTATCCCCAGAAAGGAGAAGTGGGTATTAGTATGGCAGGTGAAAACTGCGGATCTGTTTCAGAGAACTAAACAGGATCCGCATGGTAATCCCGTTCCTTTAAGAATCCTTTGCTTCATGAGCTGGGAATCCACCATGGTTCTATATACTTGTCTATGCGTGGGCACAGGAAACTGGCTAGTTCCAAGAAGTATGCCTCAGAGCTTTTCAATTAACCAGTATGTTGACAATCCTTTGCAGGTTTTCAGCGTTTCACCATAATTGTGATAACGTGTGTATGTGCCTACTGAAACCAAATATGGCTGCTACGGACATAACTATGCTGAGGCGTAGCTGACTTGGTGTTGCCTATTTTTGTCAGTGGAGACTGACAAGAAGCCATTCTTCTAAGTATCATCCCACCATCATTTCTCCATTGTTTAAAAATGCAGGGAAATTTTGCAAATTGGCATTATAATTAGTAGCTGGAGGGTACTTTTTTGTTTTGTGGGGTCGGTCAGGATGGGTGTTCAGCCCCTCTGTCAGATCGCTGGTTTGTTTTTATTATCCGCAGAGAAGAGTAGTGGGCATGTGTTTGGCAGGTGAAAGTGCGGATTCTGTTTCAGAGAATTAAAGAGGATCCGCATGGTCATCTCATTCCTTTAAGAATCCTTTACTTCATCAGCTGGGATTCCACCATGTATCTATATACTCCTCTATGCGTGGGCACAGGTACCTAGCTTGTTCCAAGAATTATGCTGGAGAGTTTTCAAATTAACCAGTACGTTGAAAATTATTTGCAGGTTTTCAGCGTTTCACCATAAATTTGATAACGTTTGTATGTCCCTCCTGAAACCCAAGAAGGCTGCGACGGACATAACTATGCTGAGGAGTAGCTGACTTGGTGTTGCCTATTTTTGTTAGTGGAGACTGACAAGAAGCCATTCTTCTAAGTATCATCCCACCACCATTTTTCCATTGTTTTAAAATGCAGGGAAATTTTGCAAGTTAGCATTATAATTAGTAGCTGGAGGGTACGGTTTTTTTTTTTTGTGTGTGTGGTCAATGTCGATGGGGGGGGGTCAGGCCCCCTGTCAGTTCGCTGGTTAGTTTTTATTATCCCCAGAGAGGAGAAGTGGGCATGTGTTTGGCAGGTGAAAAGGGCGGATTCTGTTTCAGACAATTAACGATGATCCCCATGGTCATCCCGTTCCTTTAATAATCCTTTACTTCATCAGCTGGAAATCCACCATGGTTCTATATACTCCTCTTTGTGTGGGAACAGGTAACTGGCTTCTTCCAAGAAGTATGCCGCAGAGCTTTTCAATTAACCACTACATTGAAAATTATTTGCAGGTGTTCAGCGTTTTACCATAATTGTGAGAACCTTTGTTTGTGCCTCCTGAAACCCAAGAAGGCTGCGACGGACATAGCTATGCTGAGCAGTAGCTGACTTGGTGTTGCCTATTTTTGTTAGTGGAGACTGACAAGAAGCCATTCTTCTAAGTCTCATCCCACCACCATTTTTCCATTGTTTTAAAATGCAGGAAAATTTTGCAAGTTAGCATTATAATAAGTAGCTGGAGGGTACGGTTTTTTTTGTGTGTGTGTGGTCGATGTGGATGGGGTTGTCAGGCCCTCTGTCAGTTCGCTGGTTAGTTTTTATTATCCCCAGAGAGGAGAAGTGGGCATGTGTTTGGCAGGTGAAAAGGGCGGATTCTGTTTCAGAGAATTAACGATGATCCCCATGGTCATCCCGTTCCTTTAATAATCCTTTACTTCATCAGCTGGAAATCCACCATGGTATTATATACTCCTCTTTGCGTGGGAACAGGTAACTGGCTTGTTCCAAGAAGTATGCCGCAGAGCTTTTCAATTAACCACTACGTTGAAAATTATTTGCAGATGTTCAGCGTTTCACCATAATTGTGAGAACCTTTGTTTGTGCCTCCTGAAACCCAAGAAGGCAGCGACGGACATAACTATGCTGAGGAGTAGCTGACTTGGTGTTGCCTATTTTTGTTAGTGGAGACTGACAAGAAGCCATTCTTCTAAGTATCATCCCACCACCATTTTTCCATTGTTTTAAACTGCAGGGAAATTTTGCAAGTTAGCATTATAATTAGTAGCTGGAGGGTACGGTTTTTTTTTTTTTGTGTGGTCGATGTGGATGGTGGGGGTCAGGCCTTCTGTCAGTTCGCTGGTTAGTTTTTATTATCCCAAGAGAGGAGAAGTGGGCATGTGTTTGGCAGGTGAAAAGGGCGGATTCTGTTTCAGAGAATTAACGATGATCCCCATGGTGATCCCGTTCCTTTAATAATCCTTTACTTCATCAGCTGGAAATCCACCATGGTTCTCTATACTCCTCTTTGCGTGGGAACAGGTAACTGGCTTGTTCCAAGAAGTATGCCGCAGAGCTTTTCAATTAACCAGTACGTTGAAAATTATTTGCAGGTGTTCAGCGTTTCACCATAATTGTGAGAACGTTTGTTTGTCTCTCCTGAAACCCAAGAAGGCTGCGACGGACATAACTATGCTGAGGCGTAGCTGACTTGGTTTTGCCTATTTTTGTTAGTGGAGACTGACAAGAATCCATTCTTCTAAGTATCATCCCACCACCATTATTCCATTGTTTTAAAATGCAGGGAAATTTTGCAAGTTAGCATTATAATTAGTAGCTGGAGGGTACGGTTTTTTTTGTGTGTGTGGTCGATGTGGATTGGGGGGGGTTAGGCCCTCTGTCAGTTCGCTGGTTAGTTTTTATTATCCCCAGAGAGGAGAAGTGGGCATGTGTTTGGCAGGTGAAAAGGGCGGATTCTGTTTCAGAGAATTAACGATGATCCCCATGGTCATCCCATTCCTTTAATAATCCTTGACTTCATCAGCTGGAAATCCACCATGGTTCTATATACTCCTCTTTGCGTGGGAACAGGTAACTGGCTTGTTCCAAGAAGTATGCCGCAGAGCTTTTCAATTAACCACTACGTTGAAAATTATTTGCAGGTGTTCAGCGTTTTACCATAATTGTGAGAACCTTTGTTTGTGCCTCCTGAAACCCAAGAAGGCTGCGATGGACATAGCTATGCTGAGGAGTAGCTGACTTGGTCTTGCCTATTTTTGTTAGTGGAGACTGACAAGAAGCCATTCTTCTAAGTATCATCCCACCACCATTTTTCCATTGTTTTAAAATGCAGGGAAATTTTGCAAGTTAGCATTATAATTAGTAGCAGGAGGGTACGGTTTTTTTTTTTTGTGTGTGGTCGATGTGGATGGGGGGGTCAGGCCCTCTGTCAGTTCGCTGGTTAGTTTTTATTATCCCCAGAGAGGAGAAGTGGGCATGTGCTTGGCAGGTGAAAAGGGCAGATTCTGTTTCAGAGAATTAACGATGATCCTCATGGTCATCCCGTTCCTTTAATAATCCTTTACTTCATCAGCTGGAAATCCACCATGGTTCTATATACTCCTCTTTGCGTGGGAACAGGTAACTGCCTTGTTCCAAGAAATATGCCGCAGAGCTTTTC
This sequence comes from Eulemur rufifrons, assembly GCF_041146395.1. Classification (NCBI taxonomy): domain Eukaryota; kingdom Metazoa; phylum Chordata; class Mammalia; order Primates; family Lemuridae; genus Eulemur; species Eulemur rufifrons. The sequence goes on along the minus strand of NC_091012.1, from coordinate 9,084,961 downwards.
AATTAACCACTACGTTGAAAATTATTTGCAGGTGTTCAGCGTTTCACCATAATTGTGAGAACCTTTGTTTGTGCCTCCTGAAACCCAAGAAGGCTGCGAGGGACATAACTATGCTGAGGAGTTGCTGACTTGGTGTTGCCTATTTTTGTTAGTGGAGACTGACAAGAAGCCATTCTTCTAAGTATCATCCCACCACCATTTTTCTATTGTTTTAAAATGCAGGGAAATTTTGCAAGTTAGCATTATAATTAGTAGCTGGAGGGTACGGTTTTTTTTTTTGTGTGTGGTCGATGTGGACGGGGGGTGGGGTCAGGCCCTCTGTCAGTTCGCTGGTTAGTTTTTATTATCCCCAGAGAGGAGAAGTGGGCATGTGTTTGGCAGGTGAAAAGGGCGGATTCTGTTTCAGAGAATTAACGATGATCCCCATGGTCATCCCGTTCCTTTAATAATCCTTTACTTCATCAGCTGGAAATCCACCATGGTTCTATATACTCCTCCATGCGTGGGAACAGGTAACTGCCTTGTTCCAAGAAGTATGCCGCAGAGCTTTTCAATTAACCACTACGTTGAAAATTATTTGCAGGTGTTCAGCGTTTCACCATAATTGTGAGAACCTTTGTTTGTGCCTCCTGAAACCCAAGAAGGCTGCGACGGACATAACTATGCTGAGGCGTAGCTGACTTGGTTTTGCCTATTTTTGTTAGTGGAGATTGACAAGGATCCATTCTTGTAAGCATCATCTCACCATCATTTTTCCATTGTTTAAAAATGCAGGAAAATTTTGCAAGTTAGCATTATAATTAGTAGCTGGAGGCTACGGTGTTTTTTGTTTTTTTTTTTCCTGTGGGGTCGGTGTGGATGTGTTGGTCAGGCCCTCTGTCAGTTCCCCGGTTGGTTTTTATTATCCCCAGAGAGGAGAAGTGGGTATTAGTATGGCAGGTGAAAACTGCGGATCTGTTTCAGAGAATTAAACAGGATCCGCATGGTAATCCCGTTCCTTTAAGAATCCTTTGCTTCATGAGCTGGGAATCCACCATGGTTCTATACACTTGTCTATGCGTGGGCACAGGAAACTGGCTAGTTCCAAGAAGTATGCCTCAGAGCTTTTCAATTAACCAGTATGTTGACAATCCTTTGCAGGTTTTCAGCGTTTCAGCATAATTGTGATAACGTGTGTATGTGCCTACTGAAACCAAATATGGCTGCTACGGACATAACTATGCTGAGGCGTAGCTGACTTGGTGTTGCCTATTTTTGTCAGTGGAGACTGACAAGAAGCCATTCTTCTAAGTATCATCCCACCATCATTTCTCCATTGTTTAAAAATGCAGGGAAATTTTGCAAGTTAGCATTATAATTAGTAGCTGGAGGGTACGGTTTTTTTTTTTTGTGTGTGTGTGGTCAATGTCGATGGGGGGGGGGGTCAGGCCCTGTGTCAGTTCGCTGGTTAGTTTTTATTATCCCCAGAGAGGAGAAGTGGGCATGTGTTTGGCAGGTGAAAAGGGCGGATTCTGTTTCAGAGAATTAACGATGATCCCATGGTGATCCCGTTCCTTTAATAATCCTTTACTTCATCAGCTGGAAATCCACCATGGTTCTATATACTCCTCTTTGTGTGGGAACAGGTAACTGGCTTGTTCCAAGAAGTATGCCGCAGAGCTTTTCAATTAACCACTACGTTGAAAATTATTTGCAGGTGTTCAGCGTTTCACCATAATTGTGATAACGTGTGTTTGTGCCTCCTGAAACCCAAGAAGGCTGCGACGGACATAACTATGCTGAGGAGTAGCTGACTTGGTGTTGCCTATTTTTGTTAGTGGAGACTGACAAGAAGCCATTCTTGTAAGTATCATCCCACCACCATTTTTCCATTGTTTTAAAATGCAGGGAAATTTTGCAAGTTAGCATTATAATTAGTAGCAGGAGGGTACGGTTTTTTTTTTTTGTGTGTGTGGTCGATGTGGATGGGGGGGGTCAGGCCCTCTGTCAGTTCACTGGTTAGTTTTTATTATCCCCAGAGAGGAGAAGTGGGCATGTGTTTGGCAGGTGAAAAGGGCGGATTCTGTTTCAGAGAATTAACCATGATCCCCATGGTCATCCCGTTCCTTTAATAATCCTTTACTTCATCAGCTGGAAATCCACCATGGTTCTCTATACTCCTCTTTGCGTGGGAACAGGTAACTGGCTTGTTCCAAGAAGTATGCCGCAGAGCTTTTCAATTAACCACTACGTTGAAAATTATTTGCAGGTTTTCAGCGTTTCACCATAATTTTAATAACGTTTGTATGTCCCTCCTGAAACCCAAGAAGGCTGCGACGGACATAACTATGCTGAGGAGTAGCTGACTTGGTGTTGCCTATTTTTGTTAGTGGAGACAGACAAGAAGCCATTCTTCTAAGTATGATCCCACCACCATTTTTCCGTTGTTTTAAAATGCAGGGAAATTTTGCAAGTTAGCATTATAATTAGTAGCTGGAGGGTACGGTATTTTTTTTTTTGTGTGTGGTCGATGTGGATGGGGGGGGGGTCAGGCCCTCTGTCAGTTCGCTGGTTAGTTTTTATTATCCCCAGAGAGGAGAAGTGGGCATGTGTTTGGCAGGTGAAAAGGGCGGATTCTGTTTCAGAGAATTAACGATGATCCCCATGGTCATCCCGTTCCTTTAATAATCCTTTACTTCATCAGCTGGAAATCCACCATGGTTCTATATACTCCTCTTTCGTGGGAACAAGTAACTGGCTTGTTCGAAGAAGTATGCCGCGGAGCTTTTCAATTAACCACTACGTTGAAAATTATTTGCAGGTGTTCAGCGTTTCACCATAATTGTGATAAAGTTTGTTTGTGCCTCCTGAAACCCAAGAAGGCTGCGACGGACATAACTATGCTGAGGCGTAGCTGACTTGGTTTTGCCTATTTTTGTTAGTGGAGACTCACAATAATCCATTCTTCTAAGTATCATCTCACCATCAATTTTCCATTGTTTAAAAATGCAGGAAAATTTTGCAAGTTAGCATTATAATTAGTACCTGGAGGCTACGGTGTTTTGTTTTTTTTTTCCTGTGGGGTCGGTGTGGATGTGTTGGTCAGGCCCTCTGTCAGTTCGCTGGTTAGTTTTTATTATCCCCAGAGAGGAGAAGTGGGTATTAGTATGGCAGGTGAAAACTGCGGATCTGTTTCAGAGAATTAAACAGGATCCGCATGGTAATCCCGTTCCTTTAAGAATCCTTTGCTTCATGAGCTGGGAATCCACCATGGTTCTATATACTCCTCTTTGCGTGGGAACAGGTAACTGGCTTCTTCCAAGAAGTATGCCTCAGAGCTTTTCAATTAACCAGTATGTTGACAATCCTTTGCAGGTTTTCAGCGTTTCAGCATAATTGTGATAACGTGTGTATGTGCCTACTGAAACCAAATATGGCTGCTACGGACATAACTATGCTGAGGCGTAGCTGACTTGGTGTTGCCTATTTTTGTCAGTGGAGACTGACAAGAAGCCATTCTTCTAAGTATCATCCCACCACCATTTTTCCATTGTTTTAAAATGCAGGGAAATTTTGCAAGTTAGCATTATAATTAGTAGCTGGAGGCTACGGTGTTTTTTTTTTTTTATCCTGTGGGGTCGGTGTGGATGCGTTGGTCAGGCCCTCTGTCAGTTCCCCGGTTGGTTTTTATTATCCCCAGAGAGGAGAAGTGGGTATTAGTATGTCAGGTGAAAACTGCGGATCTGTTTCAGAGAATTAAACAGGATCCGCATGGTAATCCCGTTCCTTTAAGAATCCTTTGCTTCATGAGCTGGGAATCCACCATGGTTCTATATACTTGTCTATGCGTGGGCACAGGAAACTGGCTAGTTCCAAGAAGTATGCCTCAGAGCTTTTCAATTAACCAGTATGTTGACAATCCTTTGCAGGTTTTCAGCGTTTCACCATAATTGTGATAACGTGTGTATGTGCCTACTGAAACCAAATATGGCTGCTACGGACATAACTATGCTGAGGCGTAGCTGACTTGGTGTTGCCTATTTTTGTCAGTGGAGACTGACAAGAAGCCATTCTTCTAAGCATCATCCCACCATCATTTCTCCATTGTTTAAAAATGCAGGGAAATTTTGCAAATTGGCATTATAATTAGTAGCTGGAGGGTACTTTTTTGTTTTGTGGGGTCGGTCAGGATGGGTGTTCAGGCCCTCTGTCAGATCGCTGGTTTGTTTTTATTATCCCCAGAGAAGAGTAGTGGGCATGTGTTTGGCAGGTGAAAAGTGCGGATTCTGTTTCAGAGAATTAAACAGGATCCGCATGGTCATCTGATTCCTTTAAGAATCCTTTGCTTCATCAGCTGGGATTCCACCATGTTTCTATATACTCCTCTATGCGTGGGCACAGGTGCCTGGCTTGTTCCAAGAATTATTCTGGAGAGTTTTCAAATTAACCAGTACGTTGAAAATTATTTGCAGGTTTTCAGCGTTTCACCATAATTTTGATAACGTTTGTATGTCCCTCCTGAAACCCAAGAAGGCAGCGACGGACATAACTATGCTGAGGAGTAGCTGACTTGGTGTTGCCTATTTTTGTTAGTGGAGACAGACAAGAAGCCATTCTTCTAAGTATGATCCCACCACCATTTTTCCATTGTTTTAAAATGCAGGGAAATTTTGCAAGTTACCATTATAATTAGTAGCTGGAGGGTACGGTTTTTTTTTTTTGTGTGGTCGATGTGGATGTGGGGGTCAGGCCCTCTGTCAGTTCGCTGGTTAGTTTTTATTATCCCCAGAGAGGAGAAGTGGGCATGTGTTTGGCAGGTGAAAAGGGCGGATTCTGTTTCAGAGAATTAACGATGATCCCCATGGTCATCCTGTTCCTTTAATAATCTTTTACTTCATCAGCTGGAAATCCACCATGGTTCTATATACTCCTCTTTGCGTGGGAACAGGTAACTGGCTTGTTCCAAGAAGTATGCCGCAGAGCTTTTCAATTAACCAGTACGTTGAAAATTATTTGCAGGTGTTCAGCATTTGACCATAATTGTGATAACGTGTGTTTGTGCCTCCTGAAACCCAAGAAGGCTGCGACGGACATAACTATGCTGAGGAGTAGCTGACTTGGTGTTGCCTATTTTTGTTAGTGGAGACTGACAAGAAGCCATTCTTCTAAGTATCATCCCACCACCATTTTTCCTTTGTTTTAAAATGCAGGGAAATTTTGCAAGTTAGCATTATAATTAGTAGCTGGAGGGTACCGTTTTTTTTGTGTGTGTGGTCGATGTGGATGGGGGGGGGCAGGCCCTCTGTCAGTTCGCTGGTTAGTTTTTATTATCCCCAGAGAGGAGAAGTGGGCATGTGTTTGGCAGGTGAAAAGGGCGGATTCTGTTTCAGAGAATTAACGATGATCCCCATGGTCATCCCGTTGCTTTAATAATCCTTTACTTCATCAGCTGGAAATCCACCATGGTTCTATATACTCCTCTTTGCGTGGGAACAGGTAACTGGCTTGTTCCAAGAAGTATGCCGCAGAGCTTTTCAATTAACCACTACGTTGAAAATTATTTGCAGGTGTTCAGCGTTTCACCATAATTGTGATAACGTGTGTTTGTGCCTCCTGAAACCCAAGAAGGCTGCGACGGACATAACTATGCTGAGGAGTAGCTGACTTGGTGTTGCCTATTTTTGTTAGTGGAGACTGACAAGAAGCCATTCTTCTAAGTATCATCCCACCACCATTTTTCCATTGTTTTAAAATGCAGGGAAATTTTGCAAGTTAGCATTATAATTAGTAGCGGGAGGGTACCGTTTTTTTTTTTTTTTGTGTGGTCGATGTGGCTGGGGGGGGCAGGCCCTCTGTCAGTTCGCTGGTTAGTTTTTATTATCCCCAGAGAGGAGAAGTGGGCATGTGTTTGGCAGGTGAAAAGGGCGGATTCTGTTTCAGAGAATTAACGATGATCCCCATGGTCATCCCGTTCCTTTAATAATCCTTTACTTCATCAGCTGGAAATCCACCATGGTTCTATATACTCCTCTTTGCGTGGGAACAGGTAACTGGCTTGTTCCAAGAAGTATGCCGCAGAGCTTTTCAATTAACCAGTACGTTGAAAATTATTTGCAGGTGTTCAGCGTTTCACCATAATTGTGATAACGTGTGTTTGTGCCTCCTGAAACCCAAGAAGGCTGCGACGGACATAACTATGCTGAGGAGTAGCTGACTTGGTGTTGCCTATTTTTGTTAGTGGAGACTGACAAGAAGCCATTCTTCTAAGTATCATCCCACCACCATTTTTCCATTGTTTTAAAATGCAGGGAAATTTTGCAAGTTAGCATTATAATTAGTAGCGGGAGGGTACCGTTTTTTTTTTGTGTGTGGTCGATGTGGGTGGGGGGGGCAGGCCCTCTGTCAGTTCGCTGGTTAGGTTTTATTATCCCCAGAGAGGAGAAGTGGGCGTGTGTTTGGCAGGTGAAAAGGGCGGATTCTGTTTCAGAGAATTAAGGATGATCCCCATGGTCATCCCGTTCCTTTAATAATCCTTTACTTCATCAGCTGGAAATCCACCATGGTTCTATATACTCCTGTTTGCGTGTGAGCAGGTAACTGGCTTGTTCCAAGAAGTATGCCGCAGAGATTTTCAATTAACCAGTAAGTTGAAAATTATTTGCAGGTGTTCAGCATTTCACCGTAATTGTGATAACGTTTGTTTGTGCCTGCTGAAACCCAAGAAGGCTGCGACGGACATAAATATGCTGAGGCGTAGCTGACTTGGTTTTGCCTATTTTTGTTAGTGGAGACTGACAAGAATCGATTCTTGTAAGTATCATCTCATCATCATTTTTCCCTTGTTTAAAAATGCAGGAAAATTTTGCAAGTTAGCATTATAATTAGTAGCTGGAGGCTACGGTGTTTTTTTTTTTTTTTCCTGTGGGGTCGGTGTGCATGTGTTGGTCAGGCCCTCTGTGAGTTCCCCGGTTGGTTTTTATTATCCCCAGAGAGGAGAAGTCGGTATTAGTATGGCAGGTGAAAACTGCGGATCTGTTTCAGAGAATTAAACAGGATCCGCATGGTAATCCCGTTCCTTTAAGAATCCTGTGCTTCATGAGCTGGGAATCCACCATGGTTCTATATACTTGTCTATGCGTGGGCACAGGAAACTGGCTAGTTCCAAGAAGTATGCCTCAGAGCTTTTCAATTAACCAGTATGTTGACAATCCTTTGCAGGTTTTCAGCGTTTCACCATAATTGTGATAACGTGTGTATGTGCCTACTGAAACCAAATATGGCTGCTACGGACATAACTATGCTGAGGCGTAGCTGACTTGGTGTTGCCTATTTTTGTCAGTGGAGACTGAGAAGAAGCCATTCTTCTAAGTATCATCCCACCATCATTTCTCCATTGTTTAAAAATGCAGGGAAATTTTGCAAATTGGCATTATAATTAGTAGCTGGAGGGTACTTTTTTGTTTTGTGGTGTCGGTCAGGATGGGTGTTCAGGCCCTCTGTCAGATCGCTGGTTTGTTTTTATTATCCCCAGAGAAGAGTAGTGGGCATGTGTTTGGCAGGTGAAAAGTGCGGATTCTGTTTCAGAGAATTAAACAGGATCCGCATGGTCATCTCATTCCTTTAAGAATCCTTTGCTTCATCAGCAGGGATTCCACCATGTTTCTATATACTCCTCTATGCGTGGGCACAGGTACCTGGCTTGTTCCAAGAATTATGCTGGAGAGTTTTCAAATTAACCAGTACGTTGAAAATTATTTGCAGGTTTTCAGCGTTTCACCATAATTTTGATAACTTTTGTATATGCCTCCTGAAACCCAAGAAGGCTGCGACGGACATAACTATGCTGAGGAGTAGTTGACTTGGTGTTGCCTATTTTTGTTAGTGGAGACAGACAAGAAGCCATTCTTCTAAGTATGATCCCACCACCATTTTTCCATTGTTTTAAAATGCAGGGAAATTTTGCAAGTTAGCATTATAATTAGTAGTTGGAGGGTACGGTTTTTTTTTTGTGTGTGTGGTCGATGTGGATGGGGGGGGTCAGGCCCTCTGTCAGTTCGCTGGTTAGTTTTTATTATCCCCAGAGAGGAGAAGTGCGCATGTGTTTGGCAGGTGAAAAGGGTGGATTCTGTTTCAGAGAATTAACGATGATCCCCATGGTCATCCCGTTCCTTTAATAATCCTTTACTTCATCAGCTGGAAATCCACCATGGTTCTATATACTCCTGTTTGCGTGGGAACAGGTAACTGCCTTGTTCCAAGAAGTATGCCACAGAGCTTTTCAATTAACCACTACGTTGAATATTATTTGCAGGTGTTCAGCGTTTCACCATAATTGTGATAACGTGTTTTGTGCCTCCTGAAACCCAAGAAGGCTGCGACGGACATAACTATGCTGAGGAGTAGCTGACTTGGTGTTGCCTATTTTTGTTAGTGGAGACTGACAAGAAGCCATTCTTCTAAGTATCATCCCACCACCATTTTTCCATTGTTTTAAAATGCAGGGAAATTTTGCAAGTTAGCATTATAATTAGTAGCTGGAGGGTACGGTTTTTTTTTTTTGTGTGTGGTCGATGTGGATGGTGGGGGTCAGGCCCTCTGTCAGTTCGCTGGTTAGTTTTTATTATCCCCAGAGAGGAGAAGTGGGCATGTGTTTGGCAGGTGAAAAGGGCGGATTCTGTTTCAGAGAATTAACGATGATCCCCATGGTCATCCCGTTCCTTTAATAATCCTTTACTTCATCAGCTGGAAATCCACCATGGTTCTCTATACTCCTCTTTGCATGGGAACAGGTAACTACCTTGTTCCAAGAAGTATGCCGCAGAGCTTTTCAATTAAGCACTACGTTGAAAATTATTTGCAGGTGTTCAGCGTTTCACCATTATTGTGAGAACCTTTGTTTGTGCCTCCTGAAACCCAAGAAGGCTGCGACGGACATAACTATGCTGAGGCGTAGCTGACTTGGTGTTGCCTATTTTTGTTAGGGGAGACTGACAAGAAGCCATTCTTCTAAGTATCATCTCACCATCAATTTTCCATTGTTTAAAAATGCAGGAAAATTTTGCAAGTTAGCATTATAATTAGTACCTGGAGGCTACGGTGTTTTGTTTTTTTTTTCCTGTGGGGTCGGTGTGGATGTGTTGGTCAGGCCCTCTGTCAGTTCGCTGGTTAGTTTTTATTATCCCCAGAGAGGAGAAGTGGGTATTAGTATGGCAGGTGAAAACTGCGGATCTGTTTCAGAGAATTGAACAGGATCCGCATGGTAATCCCGTTCCTTTAAGAATCCTTTGCTTCATGAGCTGGGAATCCACCATGGTTCTATATACTCCTCTTTGCGTGGGAACAGGTAACTGGCTTCTTCCAAGAAGTATGCCTCAGAGCTTTTCAATTAACCAGTATGTTGACAATCCTTTGCAGGTTTTCAGCGTTTCACCATAATTGTGATAACGTGTGTATGTGCCTACTGAAACCAAATATGGCTGCTACGGACATAACTATGCTGAGGCGTAGCTGACTTGGTTTTGCCTATTTTTGTCAGTGGAGACTGACAAGAAGCCATTCTTCTAAGTATCATCCCACCACCATTTTTCCATTGTTTTAAAATGCAGGGAAATTTTGCAAGTTAGCATTATAATTAGTAGCTGGAGGCTACGGTGTTTTTTTTTTTTATCCTGTGGGGTCGGTGTGGATGTGTTGGTCAGGCCCTCTGTCAGTTCCCCGGTTGGTTTTTATTATCCCCAGAGAGGAGAAGTGGGTATTAGTATGTCAGGTGAAAACTGCGGATCTGTTTCAGAGAATTAAACAGGATCCGCATGGTAATCCCGTTCCTTTAAGAATCCTTTGCTTCATGAGCTGGGAATCCACCATGGTTCTATATACTTGTCTATGCGTGGGCACAGGAAACTGGCTAGTTCCAAGAAGTATGCCTCAGAGCTTTTCAATTAACCAGTATGTTGACAATCCTTTGCAGGTTTTCAGCGTTTCACCATAATTGTGATAACGTGTGTATGTGCCTACTGAAACCAAATATGGCTGCTACGGACATAACTATGCTGAGGCGTAGCTGACTTGGTGTTGCCTATTTTTGTCAGTGGAGACTGAGAAGAAGCCATTCTTCTAAGTATCATCCCACCATCATTTCTCCATTGTTTAAAAATGCAGGGAAATTTTGCAAATTGGCATTATAATTAGTAGCTGGAGGGTCCTTTTTTGTTTTGTGGGGTCGGTCAGGATGGGTGTTCAGGCCCTCTGTCAGATCGCTGGTTTGTTTTTATTATCCCCAGAGAAGAGTAGTGGGCATGTGTTTGGCAGGTGAAAAGTGCGGATTCTGTTTCAGAGAATTAAACAGGATCCGCATGGTCATCTCATTCCTTTAAGAATCCTTTGCTTCATCAGCTGGGATTCCACCATGTGTCTATATACTCCTCTATGCGTGGGCACAGGTACCTGGCTTGTTCCAAGAATTATGCTGGAGAGTTTTCAAATTAACCAGTACGTTGAAAATTATTTGCAGGTTTTCAGCGTTTCACCATAATTTTGATAACGTTTGTATGTCCCTCCTCAAACCCAAGAAGGCTGCGACGGACATAACTATGCTGAGGAGTAGCTGACTTGGTGTTGCCTATTTTTGTTAGTGGAGACAGACAAGAAGCCATTCTTCTAAGTATGATCCCACCACCATTTTTCCATTGTTTTAAAATGCAGGGAAATTTTGCAAGTTAGCATTATAATTAGTAGCTGGAGGGTACGGTTTTTTTTTTTTGTGTGGTCGATGTGGATGGGGGGGTCAGGCCCTCTGTCAGTTCGCTCGTTAGTTTTTATTATCCCCAGAGAGGAGAAGTGGGCATGTGTTTGGCAGGTGAAAAGGGCGGATTTTGTTTCAGAGAATTAACGATGATCCCCATGGTCATCCCGTTCCTTTAATAATCCTTTACTTCATCAGCTGGAAATCCACCATGGTTCTCTATACTCCTCTTTGCGTGGGAACAGGTAACTGGCTTGTTCCAAGAAGTATGCCGCAGAGCTTTTCAATTAACCACTACGTTGAATATTATTTGCAGGTGTTCAGCCTTTCACCATAATTGTGATAACCTTTGATGTGCCTCCTGAAACCCAAGAAGGCTGCGACGGACATAGCTATGCTGAGGAGTAGATGACTTGGTGTGGCCTATTTTTGTTAGTGGAGACTGACAAGAAGCCATTCTTCTAAGTATCATCCCACCACCATTTTTCCATTGTTTTAAAATGCAGGGAAATTTTGCAAGTTACCATTATAATTAGTAGCTGGAGGGTACGGTTTTTTTTTTTTTTGTGTGGTCGATGTGGATGTGGGGGTCAGGCCCTCTGTCAGTTCGCTGGTTAGTTTTTATTATCCCCAGAGAGGAGAAGTGGGCATGTGTTTGGCAGGTGAAAAGGGCGGATTCTGTTTCAGAGAATTAACGATGATCCCCATGGTCATCCCGTTCCTTTAATAATCCTTTACTTCATCAGCTGGAAATCCACCATGGTTCTATATACTCCTCTTTGTGTGGGAACAGGTAACTGGCTTGTTCCAAGAAGTATGCCGCAGAGCTTTTCAATTAACCAGTACGTTGAAAATTATTTGCAGGTGTTCAGCATTTGACCATAATTGTGATAACGTGTGTTTGTGCCTCCTGAAACCCAAGAAGGCTGCGATGGACATAACTATGCTGAGGAGTAGCTGACTTGGTGTTGCCTATTTTTGTTAGTGGAGACTGACAAGAAGCCATTCTTCTAAGTATCATCCCACCACCATTTTTCCATTGTTTTAAAATGCAGGGAAATTTTGCAAGTTAGCATTATAATTAGTAGCTGGAGGGTACCGTTTTTTTTGTGTGTGTGGTCGATGTGGATGGGGGGGGGCAGGCCCTCTGTCAGTTCGCTGGTTAGTTTTTATTATCCCCAGAGAGGAGAAGTGGGCATGTGTTTGGCAGGTGAAAAGGGCGGATTCTGTTTCAGAGAATTAAGGATGATCCCCATGGTCATCCCGTTCCTTTAATAATCCTTTACTTCATCAGCTGGAAATCCACCATGGTTCTATATACTCCTCTTTGCGTGGGAACAGGTAACTGGCTTGTTCCAAGAAGTATGCCGCAGAGCTTTTCAATTAACCACTACGTTGAAAATTATTTGCAGGTGTTCAGCGTTTCACCATAATTGTGATAACGTGTGTTTGTGCCTCCTGAAACCCAAGAAGGCTGCGACGGACATAACTATGCTGAGGAGTAGCTGACTTGGTGTTGCCTATTTTTGTTAGTGGAGACTGACAAGAAGCCATTCTTCTAAGTATCATCCCACCACCATTTTTCCATTGTTTTAAAATGCAGGGAAATTTTGCAAGTTAGCATTATAATTAGTAGCGGGAGGGTACCGTTTTTTTTTTTTGTGTGGTCGATGTGGGTGGGGGGGGCAGGCCCTCTGTCAGTTCGCTGGTTAGGTTTTATTATCCCCAGAGAGGAGAAGTGGGCGTGTGTTTGGCAGGTGAAAAGGGCGGATTCTGTTTCAGAGAATTAAGGATGATCCCCATGGTCATCCCGTTCCTTTAATAATCCTTTACTTCATCAGCTGGAAATCCACCATGGTTCTATATACTCCTGTTTGCGTGTGAGCAGGTAACTGGCTTGTTCCAAGAAGTATGCCGCAGAGATTTTCAATTAACCAGTAAGTTGAAAATTATTTGCAGGTGTTCAGCATTTCACCATAATTGTGATAACGTTTGTTTGTGCCTGCTGAAACCCAAGAAGGCTGCGACGGACATAAATATGCTGAGGCGTAGCTGACTTGGTTTTGCCTATTTTTGTTAGTGGAGACTGACAAGAATCGATTCTTGTAAGTATCATCTCATCATCATTTTTCCCTTGTTTAAAAATGCAGGAAAATTTTGCAAGTTAGCATTATAATTAGTAGCTGGAGGCTACGGTGTTTTTTTTTTTTTTTCCTGTGGGGTCGGTGTGCATGTGTTGGTCAGGCCCTCTGTCAGTTCCCCGGTTGGTTTTTATTATCCCCAGAGAGGAGAAGTCGGTATTAGTATGGCAGGTGAAAACTGCGGATCTGTTTCAGAGAATTAAACAGGATCCGCATGGTAATCCCGTTCCTTTAAGAATCCTGTGCTTCATGAGCTGGGAATCCACCATGGTTCTATATACTTGTCTATGCGTGGGCACAGGAAACTGGCTAGTTCCAAGAAGTATGCCTCAGAGCTTTTCAATTAACCAGTATGTTGACAATCCTTTGCAGGTTTTCAGCGTTTCACCATAATTGTGATAACGTGTGTATGTGCCTACTGAAACCAAATATGGCTGCTACGGACATAACTATGCTGAGGCGTAGCTGACTTGGTGTTGCCTATTTTTGTCAGTGGAGACTGAGAAGAAGCCATTCTTCTAAGTATCATCCCACCATCATTTCTCCATTGTTTAAAAATGCAGGGAAATTTTGCAAATTGGCATTATAATTAGTAGCTGGAGGGTACTTTTTTGTTTTGTGGTGTCGGTCAGGATGGGTGTTCAGGCCCTCTGTCAGATCGCTGGTTTGTTTTTATTATCCCCAGAGAAGAGTAGTGGGCATGTGTTTGGCAGGTGAAAAGTGCGGATTCTGTTTCAGAGAATTAAACAGGATCCGCATGGTCATCTCATTCCTTTAAGAATCCTTTGCTTCATCAGCTGGGATTCCACCATGTGTCTATATACTCCTCTATGCGTGGGCACAGGTACCTGGCTTGTTCCAAGAATTATGCTGGAGAGTTTTCAAATTAACCAGTACGTTGAAAATTATTTGCAGGTTTTCAGCGTTTCACCATAATTTTGATAATGTTTGTATGTCCCTCCTCAAACCCAAGAAGGCTGCGACGGACATAACTATGCTGAGGAGTAGCTGACTTGGTGTTGCCTATTTTTGTTAGTGGAGACAGACAAGAAGCCATTCTTCTAAGTATGATCCCACCACCATTTTTCCATTGTTTTAAAATGCAGGGAAATTTTGCAAGTTAGCATTATAATTAGTAGTTGGAGGGTACGGTTTTTTTTTTGTGTGTGTGGTCGATGTGGATGGGGGGGGTCAGGCCCTCTGTCAGTTCGCTGGTTAGTTTTTATTATCCCCAGAGAGGAGAAGTGCGCATGTGTTTGGCAGGTGAAAAGGGTGGATTCTGTTTCAGAGAATTAACGATGATCCCCATGGTCATCCCGTTCCTTTAATAATCCTTTACTTCATCAGCTGGAAATCCACCATGGTTCTATATACTCCTGTTTGCGTGGGAACAGGTAACTGCCTTGTTCCAAGAAGTATGCCACAGAGCTTTTCAATTAACCACTACGTTCAAAATTATTTGCAGGTGTTCAGCGTTTCACCATAATTGTGATAACGTGTTTTGTGCCTCCTGAAACCCAAGAAGGCTGCGACGGACATAACTATGCTGAGGAGTAGCTGACTTGGTGTTGCCTATTTTTGTTAGTGGAGACTGACAAGAAGCCATTCTTCTAAGTATCATCCCACCACCATTTTTCCATTGTTTTAAAATGCAGGGAAATTTTGCAAGTTAGCATTATAATTAGTAGCTGGAGGGTACGGTTTTTTTTTTTTGTGTGTGGTCGATGTGGATGGTGGGGGTCAGGCCCTCTGTCAGTTCGCTGGTTAGTTTTTATTATCCCCAGAGAGGAGAAGTGGGCATGTGTTTGGCAGGTGAAAAGGGCGGATTCTGTTTCAGAGAATTAACGATGATCCCCATGGTCATCCCGTTCCTTTAATAATCCTTTACTTCATCAGCTGGAAATCCACCATGGTTCTCTATACTCCTCTTTGCATGGGAACAGGTAACTACCTTGTTCCAAGAAGTATGCCGCAGAGCTTTTCAATTAAGCACTACGTTGAAAATTATTTGCAGGTGTTCAGCGTTTCACCATAATTGTGAGAACCTTTGTTTGTGCCTCCTGAAACCCAAGAAGGCTGCGACGGACATAACTATGCTGAGGCGTAGCTGACTTGGTGTTGCCTATTTTTGTTAGGGGAGACTGACAAGAAGCCATTCTTCTAAGTATCATCTCACCATCAATTTTCCATTGTTTAAAAATGCAGGAAAATTTTGCAAGTTAGCATTATAATTAGTACCTGGAGGCTACGGTGTTTTGTTTTTTTTTTCCTGTGGGGTCGGTGTGGATGTGTTGGTCAGGCCCTCTGTCAGTTCGCTGGTTAGTTTTTATTATCCCCAGAGAGGAGAAGTGGGTATTAGTATGGCAGGTGAAAACTGCGGATCTGTTTCAGAGAATTGAACAGGATCCGCATGGTAATCCCGTTCCTTTAAGAATCCTTTGCTTCATGAGCTGGGAATCCACCATGGTTCTATATACTCCTCTTTGCGTGGGAACAGGTAACTGGCTTCTTCCAAGAAGTATGCCTCAGAGCTTTTCAATTAACCAGTATGTTGACAATCCTTTGCAGGTTTTCAGCGTTTCACCATAATTGTGATAACGTGTGTATGTGCCTACTGAAACCAAATATGGCTGCTACGGACATAACTATGCTGAGGCGTAGCTGACTTGGTTTTGCCTATTTTTGTCAGTGGAGACTGACAAGAAGCCATTCTTCTAAGTATCATCCCACCACCATTTTTCCATTGTTTTAAAATGCAGGGAAATTTTGCAAGTTAGCATTATAATTAGTAGCTGGAGGCTACGGTGTTTTTTTTTTTTTATCCTGTGGGGTCGGTGTGGATGTGTTGGTCAGGCCCTCTGTCAGTTCCCCGGTTGGTTTTTATTATCCCCAGAGAGGAGAAGTGGGTATTAGTATGTCAGGTGAAAACTGCGGATCTGTTTCAGAGAATTAAACAGGATCCGCATGGTAATCCCGTTCCTTTAAGAATCCTTTGCTTCATGAGCTGGGAATCCACCATGGTTCTATATACTTGTCTATGCGTGGGCACAGGAAACTGGCTAGTTCCAAGAAGTATGCCTCAGAGCTTTTCAATTAACCAGTATGTTGACAATCCTTTGCAGGTTTTCAGCGTTTCACCATAATTGTGATAACGTGTGTATGTGCCTACTGAAACCAAATATGGCTGCTACGGACATAACTATGCTGAGGCGTAGCTGACTTGGTGTTGCCTATTTTTGTCAGTGGAGACTGAGAAGAAGCCATTCTTCTAAGTATCATCCCACCATCATTTCTCCATTGTTTAATAATGAAGGGAAATTTTGCAAATTGGCATTATAATTAGTAGCTGGAGGGTCCTTTTTTGTTTTGTGGGGTCGGTCAGGATGGGTGTTCAGGCCCTCTGTCAGATCGCTGGTTTGTTTTTATTATCCCCAGAGAAGAGTAGTGGGCATGTGTTTGGCAGGTGAAAAGTGCGGATTCTGTTTCAGAGAATTAAACAGGATCCGCATGGTCATCTCATTCCTTTAAGAATCCTTTGCTTCATCAGCTGGGATTCCACCATGTGTCTATATACTCCTCTATGCGTGGGCACAGGTACCTGGCTTGTTCCAAGAATTATGCTGGAGAGTTTTCAAATTAACCAGTACGTTGAAAATTATTTGCAGGTTTTCAGCGTTTCACCATAATTTTGATAATGTTTGTATGTCCCTCCTCAAACCCAAGAAGGCTGCGACGGACATAACTATGCTGAGGAGTAGCTGACTTGGTGTTGCCTATTTTTGTTAGTGGAGACAGACAAGAAGCCATTCTTCTAAGTATGATCCCACCACCATTTTTCCATTGTTTTAAAATGCAGGGAAATTTTGCAAGTTAGCATTATAATTAGTAGCTGGAGGGTACGGTTTTTTTTTTTTTTGTGTGGTCGATGTGGATGGGGGGGTCAGGCCCTCTGTCAGTTCGCTCGTTAGTTTTTATTATCCCCAGAGAGGAGAAGTGGGCATGTGTTTGGCAGGTGAAAAGGGCGGATTTTGTTTCAGAGAATTAACGATGATCCCCATGGTCATCCCGTTCCTTTAATAATCCTTTACTTCATCAGCTGGAAATCCACCATGGTTCTATATACTCCTCTTTGCGTGGGAACAGGTAACTGGCTTGTTCCAAGAAGTATGCCGCAGAGCTTTTCAATTAACCACTACGTTGAATATTATTTGCAGGTGTTCAGCCTTTCACCATAATTGTGATAACCTTTGATGTGCCTCCTGAAACCCAAGAAGGCTGCGACGGACATAGCTATGCTGAGGAGTAGATGACTTGGTGTGGCCTATTTTTGTTAGTGGAGACTGACAAGAAGCCATTCTTCTAAGTATCATCCCACCACCATTTTTCCATTGTTTTAAAATGCAGGGAAATTTTGCAAGTTACCATTATAATTAGTAGCTGGAGGGTACGGTTTTTTTTTTTTTGTGTGGTCGATGTGGATGTGGGGGTCAGGCCCTCTGTCAGTTCGCTGGTTAGTTTTTATTATCCCCAGAGAGGAGAAGTGGGCATGTGTTTGGCAGGTGAAAAGGGCGGATTCTGTTTCAGAGAATTAACGATGATCCCCATGGTCATCCCGTTCCTTTAATAATCCTTTACTTCATCAGCTGGAAATCCACCATGGTTCTATATACTCCTCTTTGTGTGGGAACAGGTAACTGGCTTGTTCCAAGAAGTATGCCGCAGAGCTTTTCAATTAACCAGTACGTTGAAAATTATTTGCAGGTGTTCAGCATTTGACCATAATTGTGATAACGTGTGTTTGTGCCTCCTGAAACCCAAGAAGGCTGCGATGGACATAACTATGCTGAGGAGTAGCTGACTTGGTGTTGCCTATTTTTGTTAGTGGAGACTGACAAGAAGCCATTCTTCTAAGTATCATCCCACCACCATTTTTCCATTGTTTTAAAATGCAGGGAAATTTTGCAAGTTAGCATTATAATTAGTAGCTGGAGGGTACCGTTTTTTTTGTGTGTGTGGTCGATGTGGATGGGGGGGGGCAGGCCCTCTGTCAGTTCGCTGGTTAGTTTTTATTATCCCCAGAGAGGAGAAGTGGGCATGTGTTTGGCAGGTGAAAAGGGCGGATTCTGTTTCAGAGAATTAAGGATTATCCCCATGGTCATCCCGTTCCTTTAATAATCCTTTACTTCATCAGCTGGAAATCCACCATGGTTCTATATACTCCTCTTTGCGTGGGAACAGGTAACTGGCTTGTTCCAAGAAGTATGCCGCAGAGCTTTTCAATTAACCACTACGTTGAAAATTATTTGCAGGTGTTCAGCGTTTCACCATAATTGTGATAACGTGTGTTTGTGCCTCCTGAAACCCAAGAAGGCTGCGACGGACATAACTATGCTGAGGAGTAGCTGACTTGGTGTTGCCTATTTTTGTTAGTGGAGACTGACAAGAAGCCATTCTTCTAAGTATCATCCCACCACCATTTTTCCATTGTTTTAAAATGCAGGGAAATTTTGCAAGTTAGCATTATAATTAGTAGCGGGAGGGTACCGTTTTTTTTTTGTGTGTGGTCGATGTGGGTGGGGGGGGCAGGCCCTCTGTCAGTTCGCTGGTTAGGTTTTATTATCCCCAGAGAGGAGAAGTGGGCGTGTGTTTGGCAGGTGAAAAGGGCGGATTCTGTTTCAGAGAATTAAGGATGATCCCCATGGTCATCCCGTTCCTTTAATAATCCTTTACTTCATCAGCTGGAAATCCACCATGGTTCTATATACTCCTGTTTGCGTGTGAGCAGGTAACTCGCTTGTTCCAAGAAGTATGCCGCAGAGATTTTCAATTAACCAGTAAGTTGAAAATTATTTGCAGGTGTTCAGCATTTCACCATAATTGTGATAACGTTTGTTTGTGCCTGCTGAAACCCAAGAAGGCTGCGACGGACATAAATATGCTGAGGCGTAGCTGACTTGGTTTTGCCTATTTTTGTTAGTGGAGACTGACAAGAATCGATTCTTGTAAGTATCATCTCATCATCATTTTTCCCTTGTTTAAAAATGCAGGAAAATTTTGCAAGTTAGCATTATAATTAGTAGCTGGAGGCTACGGTGTTTTTTTTTTTTTTTCCTGTGGGGTCGGTGTGCATGTGTTGGTCAGGCCCTCTGTGAGTTCCCCGGTTGGTTTTTATTATCCCCAGAGAGGAGAAGTCGGTATTAGTATGGCAGGTGAAAACTGCGGATCTGCTTCAGAGAATTAAACAGGATCCGCATGGTAATCCCGTTCCTTTAAGAATCCTGTGCTTCATGAGCTGGGAATCCACCATGGTTCTATATACTTGTCTATGCGTGGGCACAGGAAACTGGCTAGTTCCAAGAAGTATGCCTCAGAGCTTTTCAATTAACCAGTATGTTGACAATCCTTTGCAGGTTTTCAGCGTTTCACCATAATTGTGATAACGTGTGTATGTGCCTACTGAAACCAAATATGGCTGCTACGGACATAACTATGCTGAGGCGTAGCTGACTTGGTGTTGCCTATTTTTGTCAGTGGAGACTGACAAGAAGCCATTCTTCTAAGTATCATCCCACCATCATTTCTCCATTGTTTAAAAATGCAGGGAAATTTTGCAAATTGGCATTATAATTAGTAGCTGGAGGGTACTTTTTTGTTTTGTGGTGTCGGTCAGGATGGGTGTTCAGGCCCTCTGTCAGATCGCTGGTTTGTTTTTATTATCCCCAGAGAAGAGTAGTGGGCATGTGTTTGGCAGGTGAAAAGTGCGGATTCTGTTTCAGAGAATTAAACAGGATCCGCATGGTCATCTCATTCCTTTAAGAATCCTTTGCTTCATCAGCTGGGATTCCACCATGTTTCTATATACTCCTCTATGCGTGGGCACAGGTACCTGGCTTGTTCCAAGAATTATGCTGGAGAGTTTTCAAATTAACCAGTACGTTGAAAATTATTTGCAGGTTTTCAGCGTTTCACCATAATTTTGATAACTTTTGTATATGCCTCCTGAAACCCAAGAAGGCTGCGACGGACATAACTATGCTGAGGAGTAGTTGACTTGGTGTTGCCTATTTTTGTTAGTGGAGACAGACAAGAAGCCATTCTTCTAAGTATGATCCCACCACCATTTTTCCATTGTTTTAAAATGCAGGGAAATTTTGCAAGTTAGCATTATAATTAGTAGTTGGAGGGTACGGTTTTTTTTTTGTGTGTGTGGTCGATGTGGATGGGGGGGGTCAGGCCCTCTGTCAGTTCGCTGGTTAGTTTTTATTATCCCCAGAGAGGAGAAGTGCGCATGTGTTTGGCAGGTGAAAAGGGTGGATTCTGTTTCAGAGAATTAACGATGATCCCCATGGTCATCCCGTTCCTTTAATAATCCTTTACTTCATCAGCTGGAAATCCACCATGGTTCTATATACTCCTGTTTGCGTGGGAACAGGTAACTGCCTTGTTCCAAGAAGTATGCCACAGAGCTTTTCAATTAACCACTACGTTCAAAATTATTTGCAGGTGTTCAGCGTTTCACCATAATTGTGATAACGTGTTTTGTGCCTCCTGAAACCCAAGAAGGCTGCGACGGACATAACTATGCTGAGGAGTAGCTGACTTGGTGTTGCCTATTTTTGTTAGTGGAGACTGACAAGAAGCCATTCTTCTAAGTATCATCCCACCACCATTTTTCCATTGTTTTAAAATGCAGGGAAATTTTGCAAGTTAGCATTATAATTAGTAGCTGGAGGGTACGGTTTTTTTTTTTTGTGTGTGGTCGATGTGGATGGTGGGGGTCAGGCCCTCTGTCAGTTCGCTGGTTAGTTTTTATTATCCCCAGAGAGGAGAAGTGGGCATGTGTTTGGCAGGTGAAAAGGGCGGATTCTGTTTCAGAGAATTAACGATGATCCCCATGGTCATCCCGTTCCTTTAATAATCCTTTACTTCATCAGCTGGAAATCCACCATGGTTCTCTATACTCCTCTTTGCATGGGAACAGGTAACTACCTTGTTCCAAGAAGTATGCCGCAGAGCTTTTCAATTAAGCACTACGTTGAAAATTATTTGCAGGTGTTCAGCGTTTCACCATAATTGTGAGAACCTTTGTTTGTGCCTCCTGAAACCCAAGAAGGCT
This sequence comes from Eulemur rufifrons, assembly GCF_041146395.1. Taxonomy (NCBI): domain Eukaryota; kingdom Metazoa; phylum Chordata; class Mammalia; order Primates; family Lemuridae; genus Eulemur; species Eulemur rufifrons. Next base: position 9,063,984 of record NC_091012.1, on the reverse strand, counting down.
GCGACGGACATAACTATGCTGAGGCGTAGCTGACTTGGTGTTGCCTATTTTTGTTAGGGGAGACTGACAAGAAGCCATTCTTCTAAGTATCATCTCACCATCAATTTTCCATTGTTTAAAAATGCAGGAAAATTTTGCAAGTTAGCATTATAATTAGTACCTGGAGGCTACGGTGTTTTGTTTTTTTTTTCCTGTGGGGTCGGTGTGGATGTGTTGGTCAGGCCCTCTGTCAGTTCGCTGGTTAGTTTTTATTATCCCCAGAGAGGAGAAGTGGGTATTAGTATGGCAGGTGAAAACTGCGGATCTGTTTCAGAGAATTAAACAGGATCCGCATGGTAATCCCGTTCCTTTAAGAATCCTTTGCTTCATGAGCTGGGAATCCACCATGGTTCTATATACTCCTCTTTGCGTGGGAACAGGTAACTGGCTTCTTCCAAGAAGTATGCCTCAGAGCTTTTCAATTAACCAGTATGTTGACAATCCTTTGCAGGTTTTCAGCGTTTCACCATAATTGTGATAACGTGTGTATGTGCCTACTGAAACCAAATATGGCTGCTACGGACATAACTATGCTGAGGCGTAGCTGACTTGGTTTTGCCTATTTTTGTCAGTGGAGACTGACAAGAAGCCATTCTTCTAAGTATCATCCCACCACCATTTTTCCATTGTTTTAAAATGCAGGGAAATTTTGCAAGTTAGCATTATAATTAGTAGCTGGAGGCTACGGTGTTTTTTTTTTTTTATCCTGTGGGGTCGGTGTGGATGTGTTGGTCAGGCCCTCTGTCAGTTCCCCGGTTGGTTTTTATTATCCCCAGAGAGGAGAAGTGGGTATTAGTATGTCAGGTGAAAACTGCGGATCTGTTTCAGAGAATTAAACAGGATCCGCATGGTAATCCCGTTCCTTTAAGAATCCTTTGCTTCATGAGCTGGGAATCCACCATGGTTCTATATACTTGTCTATGCGTGGGCACAGGAAACTGGCTAGTTCCAAGAAGTATGCCTCAGAGCTTTTCAATTAACCAGTATGTTGACAATCCTTTGCAGGTTTTCAGCGTTTCACCATAATTGTGATAACGTGTGTATGTGCCTACTGAAACCAAATATGGCTGCTACGGACATAACTATGCTGAGGCGTAGCTGACTTGGTGTTGCCTATTTTTGTCAGTGGAGACTGAGAAGAAGCCATTCTTCTAAGTATCATCCCACCATCATTTCTCCATTGTTTAAAAATGAAGGGAAATTTTGCAAATTGGCATTATAATTAGTAGCTGGAGGGTCCTTTTTTGTTTTGTGGGGTCGGTCAGGATGGGTGTTCAGGCCCTCTGTCAGATCGCTGGTTTGTTTTTATTATCCCCAGAGAAGAGTAGTGGGCATGTGTTTGGCAGGTGAAAAGTGCGGATTCTGTTTCAGAGAATTAAACAGGATCCGCATGGTCATCTCATTCCTTTAAGAATCCTTTGCTTCATCAGCTGGGATTCCACCATGTGTCTATATACTCCTCTATGCGTGGGCACAGGTACCTGGCTTGTTCCAAGAATTATGCTGGAGAGTTTTCAAATTAACCAGTACGTTGAAAATTATTTGCAGGTTTTCAGCGTTTCACCATAATTTTGATAACGTTTGTATGTCCCTCCTCAAACCCAAGAAGGCTGCGACGGACATAACTATGCTGAGGAGTAGCTGACTTGGTGTTGCCTATTTTTGTTAGTGGAGACAGACAAGAAGCCATTCTTCTAAGTATGATCCCACCACCATTTTTCCATTGTTTTAAAATGCAGGGAAATTTTGCAAGTTAGCATTATAATTAGTAGCTGGAGGGTACGGTTTTTTTTTTTTTGTGTGGTCGATGTGGATGGGGGGGTCAGGCCCTCTGTCAGTTCGCTCGTTAGTTTTTATTATCCCCAGAGAGGAGAAGTGGGCATGTGTTTGGCAGGTGAAAAGGGCGGATTTTGTTTCAGAGAATTAACGATGATCCCCATGGTCATCCCGTTCCTTTAATAATCCTTTACTTCATCAGCTGGAAATCCACCATGGTTCTATATACTCCTCTTTGCGTGGGAACAGGTAACTGGCTTGTTCCAAGAAGTATGCCGCAGAGCTTTTCAATTAACCACTACGTTGAATATTATTTGCAGGTGTTCAGCCTTTCACCATAATTGTGATAACCTTTGATGTGCCTCCTGAAACCCAAGAAGGCTGCGACGGACATAGCTATGCTGAGGAGTAGATGACTTGGTGTGGCCTATTTTTGTTAGTGGAGACTGACAAGAAGCCATTCTTCTAAGTATCATCCCACCACCATTTTTCCATTGTTTTAAAAAGCAGGGAAATTTTGCAAGTTAGCATTATAATTAGTAGCTGGAGGGTACGGTTTTTTTTTTTTTTGTGTAGTCGATGTGGATGGTGGGGGTCAGGCCCTTTGTCAGTTTGCTGGTTAGTTTTTATTATCCCCAGAGAGGAGAAGTGGGCATGTGTTTGGCAGGTGAAAAGGGCGGATTCTGTTTCAGAGAATTAACGATGATCCCCATGGTCATCCCGTTCCTTTAATAATCCTTTACTTCATCAGCTGGAAATCCACCATGGTTCTATATACTCCTGTTTGCGTGGGTACAGGTAACTGGCTTGTTCCAAGAAGTATGCCGCAGAGCTTTTCAATTAACCAGTACGTTGAATATTATTTGCAGGTGTTCAGCGTTTCACCGTAATTCTGATAACGTTTGTTTGTGCCTCCTGAAACCCAAGAAGGCTGCGACGGACATAACTATGCTGAGGCGTAGCTGACTTGGTGTTGCCTATTTTTGTCAGTGGAGATTGACAAGAAGCCATTCTTCTAAGTATCATCCCACCATCATTTCTCCATTGTTTAAAAATGCAGGGAAATTTTGCAAATTGGCATTATAATTAGTAGCTGGAGGGTCCTTTTTTGTTTTGTGGGGTCGGTCAGGATGGGTGTTCAGGCCCTCTGTCAGATCGCTGGTTTGTTTTTATTATCCCCAGAGAAGAGTAGTGGGCATGTGTTTGGCAGGTGAAAAGTGCGGATTCTGTTTCAGAGAATTAAACAGGGTCCTCATGGTCATCTCATTCCTTTAAGAATCCTTTGCTTCATCAGCTGGGATTCCACCATGTTTCTATATACTCCTCTATGCGTGGGCACAGTTACCTGGCTTGTTTCCAGAATTATGCTGGAGAGTTTTCAAATTAACCAGTACATTGAAAATTATTTGCAGGTGTTCAGCGTTTCACCCTAATTGTGATAACGTTTGTTTGTGCCTCCTGAAACCCAAGAAGGCTGCGACGGACATAACTATGCTGAGGGGTAGCTGACTTGGTGTTGCCTATTTTTGTTAGTGGAGACTGACAAGAAGCCATTCTTCTAAGTATCATCCCACCACCATTTTTCCATTGTTTTAAAATGCAGGGAAATTTTGCAAGTTAGCATTATAATTAGTAGCTGGAGGGTACCGTTTTTTTTTTGTGTGTTCGATGTGGATGGGGTGGGGTCAGGCCCTCTGTCAGTTCGCTGGTTAGTTTTTATTATCCCCAGAGTGGAGAAGTGGGTATGTGTTTGGCAGGTGAAAAGGGCAGATTCTGTTTCAGAGAATTAACGATGATCCCCATGGTCATCCCCTTCCTTTAATAACCCTTTACTTCATCAGCTGGAAATCCACCATGGTTCTATATACTCCTGTTTGCGTGGGAACAGGTAACTGGCTTGTTCCAAGAAGTATGCCACAGAGCTTTTCAATTAACCACTACGTTGAAAATTATTTCCAGGTGTTCAGCATTTCACCATAATTGTGATAACGTTTGTTCGTGCCTCCTGAAACCCAAGAAGGCTGCGATGGACATAACTATGCTGAGGCGTAGCTGACTTGGTTTTGCCTATTTTTGTTAGTGGAGACTGACAAGAATCCATTCTTGTAAGTATCATCTCACCATCATTTTTCCATTGTTTAAAAATGCAGGAAAATTTTGCAAGTTAGCATTATAATTAGTAGCTGGAGGCTACGGAGGTTTTTTTTTTTTTTTTTTTTTTCCTGTGGGGTCAGTGTGGATATGTTGGTGAGGCCCTCTGTCAGTTCCCCGGTTGGTTTTTATTATCCCCAGAGAGGAGAAGTCGGTATTAGTATGGCAGGTGAAAACTTCGGATCTGTTTCAGAGAATTAAACAGGATCCACATGGTAATCCCGTTCCTTTAAGAATCCTTTGCTTCATGAGCTGGGAATCTACCATGGTTCTATATACTTGTCTATGCGTGGGCACAGGAAACTGGCTAGTTCCAAGAAGTATGCCTCAGAGCTTTTCAATGAACCAGTATGTTGACAATCCTTTGCAGGTTTTCAGCGTTTCACCATAATTGTGATAACGTGTGTATGTGCCTACTGAAACCAAATATGGCTGCTACGGACATAACTATGCTGAGGCGTAGCTGACTTGGTGTTGCCTATTTTTGTCAGTGGAGACTGAGAAGAAGCCATTCTTCTAAGTATCATCCCACCATCATTTCTCCATTGTTTAAAAATGCAGGGAAATTTTGCAAATTGGCATTATAATTAGTAGCTGGAGGGTACTTTTTTGTTTTGTGGGGTCGATCAGAATGGGTGTTCAGGCCCTCTGTCAGATCGCTGGTTTGTTTTTATAATCCCCAGAGAAGAGTAGTGGGCATGTGTTTGGCAGGTGAAAAGTGCGGATTCTGTTTCAGAGAATTAAACAGGATCCGCATGGTCATCTCATTCCTTTAAGAATCCTTTGCTTCATCAGCTGGGATTCCACCATGTTTCTATATACTCCTCTACGCGTGGACACAGGTACCTGGCTTGTTCCAAGAAGTATGCTGGAGAGTTTTCAAATTAACCAGTACGTTGAAAATAATTTGCAGTTTTTCAGCGTTTCACCATAATTTTCATAACGTTTATATGTCACTCCTGAAACCCAAGAAGGCAGCGAAGGACATAACTATGCTGAGGAGTAGCTGACTTGGTGTTTCCTATTTTTGCTAGTGGGGACGGACAAGAAGCCATTCTTCTAAGTATCATCCCACCACCATTTTTCCATTGTTTTAAAATGCAGGGAAATTTTGCAAGTTAGCATTATAATTAGTAGCTGGAGGGTACGGTTTTTTTTTTTTCGTATGGTCGATGTGGATGGTGGGGGTCAGGCCCTCTGTCAGTTCGCAGGTTAGTTTTTATTATCCCCAGAGAGGAGAAGTGGGCATGTGTTTGGCAGGTGAAAAGGGCAGATTCTGTTTCAGAGAATTAACGATGATCCCCATGGTCATCCCGTTCCTTTAATAATCCTTTACTTCATCAGCTGGAAATCCACCATGGTTCTATATACTGCTGTTTGCGTGGGAACAGGTAACTGGCTTGTTCCAAGAAGTATTCCGCAGAGCTTTTCAATTAACCACTACGTTGAAAATTATTTGCAGGTGTTCAGCGTTTCACCATAATTGTGATAACGTGTGTTTGTGCCTCCTGAAACCCAAGAAGGCTGCGACGGACATAACTATGCTGAGGAGTAGCTGACTTGATGTTGCCTATTTTTGTTAGTGGAGACTGACAAGAAGCCATTCTTCTAAGTATCATCCCACCACCATTTTTCCATTGTTTTAAAATGCAGGGAAATTTTGCAAGTTAGCATTATAATTAGTAGCTGGAGGCTACGGAGTTTTTTTTTTTTTTTTTTTCCTGTGGGGTCGGTGTGGATGTGTTGGTTAGGCCCTCTTTCAGTTCCCCGGTTGGTATTTATTATCCCCAGAGAGGAGAAGTGGGTATTAGTATGGCAGGTGAAAACTGCGGATCTGTTTCAGAGAATTAAACGGGATCCGTATGGTAATCCCGTTCCTTTAAGAATCCTTTGCTTCATGAGCTGGGAATCCACCATGGTTCTATATACTTGTCTATGCGTGGGCACAGGAAACTGGCTAGTTCCAAGAAGTATGCCTCAGAGCTTTTCAATTAACCAGTATGTTGACAATCCTTTGCAGGTTTTCAGCGCTTCACCATAATTGTGATAACGTGTGTATGTGCCTACTGAAACCAAATATGGCTGCTACGGACATAACTATGCTGAGGCGTAGCTGACTTGGTGTTGCCTATTTTTGTCAGTGGAGACTGACAAGAAGCCATTCTTCTAAGTATCATCCCACCATCATTTCTCCATTGTTTAAAAATGCAGGGAAATTTTGCAAATTGGCATTATAATTAGTAGCTGGAGGGTACTTTTTTGTTTTGTGGGGTCGGTCAGGATGGGTGTTCAGGCCCTCTGTCAGATCGCTGGTTTGTTTTTATTATCCCCAGAGAAGAGTAGTGGGCATGTGTTTGGCAGGTGAAAAGTGCGGATTCTGTTTCAGAGAATTAAACAGGATGCGCATGGTCATCTCATTCCTTTAAGAATCCTTTGCTTCATCAGCTGGGATTCCACCATGTTTCTATATACTCCTCTATGCGTGGGCACAGGTACCTGGCTTGTTCCAAGAATTATGCTGGAGAGTTTTCAAATTAACCAGTACGTTGAACATTATTTGCAGGTTTTCAGCGTTTCACCATAATTTTGATAAAGTTTGTATGTCCTTCCTGAAACCCAAGAAGGCTGCGACGGACATAACTATGCTGAGGAGTAGCTGACTTGGTGTTGCCTATTTTTGTTAGTGGAGACAGACAAGAAGGCATTCTTCTAAGTATGATCCCACCACCATTTTTCCATTGTTTTAAAATGCAGGGAAATTTTGCAAGTTAGCATTATAATTAGTAGCTGGAGGGTACGGTTTTTTTTTTGTGTGTGTGGTCGATGTGGATGGGGGGGGGGTCAGGCCCTCTGTCAGTTCGCTGGTTAGTTTTTATTATCCCCAGAGAGGAGAAGTGGGCATGTGTTTGGCAGGTGAAAAGGGCGGATTCTGTTTCAGAGAATTAACGATGATCCCCATGGTCATCCCGTTCCTTTAATAATCTTTACTTCATCAGCTGGAAATCCACCATGGTTCTGTATACTCCTCTTTGCGTGGGAACAGGTAACTGCCTTGTTCCAAGAAGTATGCCGCAGAGCTTTTCAATTAACCACTACGTTGAAAATTATTTGCAGGTGTTCAGCGTTTCACCATAATTGTGATAACGTGTGTTTGTGCCTCCTGAAACCCAAGAAGGCTGCGACGGACATAACTATGCTGAGGCGTAGCTGACTTGGTGTGGCCTATTTTTGTTAGTGGAGACTGACAAGAAGCCATTCTTCAAAGTATCATCCCACCACGATTTTTCCATTGTTTTAAAATGCAGGGAAATTTTGCAAGTTAGCATTATAATTAGTAGCTGGAGGGTTCGGATTTTTTTGTGTGTGTGGTCGATGTGGATGGGGGGGTCATGCACTCTGTCAGTTCGCTGGTTAGTTTTTATTATCCCCAGAGAGGAGAAGTGGGCATGTGTTTGGCAGGTGAAAAGGGCGGATTCTGTTTCAGAGAATTAACGATGATCCCCATGGTCATCCCGTTCCTTTAATAATCCTTTACTTCATCAGCTGGAAATCCACCATGGTTCTATATACTCCTCTTTGCGTGGGAACAGGTAACTGGCTTGTTCCAAGAAGTATGCCGCAGGGCTTTTCAATTAAAGACTACGTTGCAAATTATTTGCAGGTGTTCAGCGTTTCACCATAATTGTTATAACGTGTGTTTGTGCCTCCTGAAACCCAAGAAGGCTGCGACGGACATAACTATGCTGAGGAGTAGCTGACTTGGTGTTGCCTATTTTTGTTAGTGGAGACTGACAAGAAGCCATTCTTCTAAGGATCATCCCAAAACCATTTTTCCATTGTTTTAAAATGCAGGGAAATTTTGCAAGTTAGCATTATAATTAGTAGCTGGAGGCTACGGTGTTTTTTTTTTTTTTTTTTCCTGTGGGGTCGGTGTGGATGTGTTGGTCAGGCCCTCTGTCAGTTCCCTGGTTGGTTTTTATTATCCCCAGAGAGGAGAAGTGGGTACTAGTATGGCAGGTGAAAACTGCGGATCTGTTTCAGAGAATTAACAGGATCCGCATGGTAATCCCGTGCCTTTAAGAATCCTTTGCTTCATGAGCTGGGAATCCACCATGGTTCTATATACTTGTCTACGCGTGGGCACAGGAAACTGGCTAGTTCCAAGAAGTATGCCTCAGAGCTTTTCAATTACCCAGTATGTTGACAATCCTTTGCAGGTTTTCAGCGTTTCACCATAATTGTGATAACGTGTGTATGTGCCTACTGAAACCAAATATGGCTGCTACGGACATAACTATGCTGAGGCGTAGGTGACTTGGTGTTGCCTATTTTTGTCAGTGGAGACTGACAAGAAGCCATTCTTCTAAGTATCATCCCACCATCATTTCTCCATTGTTTAAAAATGCAGGGAAATTTTGCAAATTGGCATTATAATTAGTAGCTGGAGGGTACTTTCTTGTTTTGTGGGGTCGGTCAGGATGGGTGTTCAGGCCCTCTGTCAGATCGCTGGTTTGTTTTTATTATCCCCAGAGAAGAGTAGTGGGCATGTGTTTGGCAGGTGAAAAGTGCGGATTCTGTTTCAGAGAATTAAACAGGATCCGCATGGTCATCTCATTCCTTTAAGAATCCTTTGCTTCATCAGCTGGGATTCCACCATGTTTCTATATACTCCTCTATACGTGGGCACAGGTACCTGGCTTGTTCCAAGAATTATGCTGGAGAGTTTTCAAATTAACCAGTACGTTGAAAATTATTTGCAGGTGTTCAGCGTTTCACCATAATTGTGAGAACCTTTGTATGTCCCACCTGAAACGCAAGAAGGCTGCGACGGACATAACTATGCTGAGGAGTAGCTGACTAGGTGTTGCCTATTTTTGTTAGTGGAGACTGACAAGAAGCCATTCTTCTAAGTATCATCCCACCACCATTTTTCCATTGTTTTTAAATGCAGGGAAATTTTGCAAGTTAGAATTATAATTAGTAGCTGGAGGGTACGGTTTTTTTTTTGTGTGTGTGGTCGATGTGGATGGGGGGGGGTCAGGCCCTGTGTCAGTTCGCTGGTTAGTTTTTATTATCCCCAGAGAGGAGAAGTGGGCATGTGTTTGGCAGGTGAAAAGGGCGGATTCTGTTTCAGAGAATTAACGATGATCCCCATGGTCATCCCTTTCCTTTAATAATCCTTTACTTCATCAGCTGGAAATCCACCATGGTTCTCAATACTCCTCTTTGTGTGGGAACAGTTAACTGCCTTGTTCCAAGAAGTATGCCGCAGAGCTTTTCAATTAACCACTACGTTGAAAATTATTTGCAGGTGTTCAGCGTTTCACCATAATTTTGATAACGTTTGTATGTCCCTCCTGAAACCCAAGAAGGCAGCGACGGACATAATTATGCTGAGGAGTAGCTGACTTGGTGTTGCCTATTTTTGTTAGTGGAGACAGACAAGAAGCCATTCTTCTAAGTATGACCCCACCACCATTTTTCCATTGTTTTAAAATGCAGGGAAATTTTGCAAGTTAGCATTATAATTAGTAGCTGGAGGGTACGGTGTTTTTTTTTTTTTTTTCCTGTGGGGTCGGTGTGGATGTGTTGGTCAGGCCCTCTGTCAGTTCGCTGGTTTGTTTTTATTATCCCCAGAGAGGACAAGTGGGTATTAGTATGGCAGGTGAAAACTGCGGATCTGTTTCAGAGAATTAAACAGGATCCGCATGGTAATCCCGTTCCTTTAAGAATCCTTTGCTTCATGAGCTGGGAATCTACCATGGTTCTATATACTCCTCTTTGCGTGGGAACAGGTAACTGGCTTGTTCCAAGAAGTATGCCTCAGAGCTTTTCAATGAACCAGTATGTTGACAATCCTTTGCAGGTTTTCAGCGTTTCACCATAATTGTGATAACGTGTGTATGTGCCTACTGAAACCAAATATGGCTGCTACGGACATAACTATGCTGAGGCGTAGCTGACTTGGTGTTGCCTATTTTTGTCAGTGGAGACTGACAAGAAGCCATTCTTCCAAGTATCATCCCACCATCATTTCTCCATTGTTTAAAAATGCAGGGAAATTTTGCAAATTGGCATTATAATTAGTAGCTGGAGGGTACTTTTTTGTTTTGTGGGGTCGGTCAGGATGGGTGTTCAGGCCCTCTGTCAGATCGCTGGTTTGTTTTTATTATCCCCAGAGAAGAGTAGTGGGCATGTGTTTGGCAGGTGAAAAGTGCGGATTCTGTTTGAGAGAATTAAACAGGATCCGCATGGTCATCTGATTCCTTTAAGAATCCTTTGCTTCATCAGCTGGGATTCCACCATGTCTCTATATACTCCTCTATGCGTGGGCACAGGTACCTGGCTTGTTCCAAGAATTATGCTGGAGAGTTTTCAAATTAACCAGTACGTTGAAAACTATTTGCAGGTTTTCAGCGTTTCACCATAATTTTGATAACGTGTGTTTGTGCCTCCTGAAACCCAAGAAGGCTGCGACGGACATAACTATGCTGAGGAGTAGCTGACTTGGTGTTGCCTATTTTTGTTAGTGGAGACTGACAAGAAGCCATCCTTCTGAGTATCATCCCACCACCATTTTTCCATTGTTTTAAAATGCAGGGAAATTTTGCAAGTTAGCATTATAATTAGTAGCTGGAGGGTACGTTTTTTTTTTTGTGTGTGGTCGATGTGGATGGTGGGGTTCAGGCCCTCTGTCAGTTCGCTGGTTAGTTTTTATTATCCCCAGAGAGGAGAAGTGGGCATGTGTTTCGCAGGTGAAAAGGGCGGATTCTGTTTCAGAGAATTAACGATGATCCCCATGGTCATCCCGTTCCTTTAATAATCCTTTACTTCATCAGCTGGAAATCCACCATGGTTCTATATACTCCTCTTTGCGTGGGAACAGGTAACTGCCTTGTTCCAAGAAGTATGCCGCAGAGCTTTTCAATTAACCACTACGTTGAAAATTATTTGCAGGTGTTCAGCGTTTCACCATAATTGTGAGAACCTTTGTTTGTGCCTCCTGAAACCCAAGAAGGCTGCGATGGACATAACTATGCTGAGGAGTAGCTGACTTGGTGTTGCCTATTTTTGTTAGTGGAGACTGACAAGAAGCCATTCTTCTAAGTATCATCCCACCACCATTTTTCCATTGTTTTAAAATGCAGGGAAGTTTTGCAAGTTAGCATTATAATTAGTAGCTGGAGGGTATGGTTTTTTTTTCTGTGTGTGGTCGATGTGGATGGGGGGGTCAGGCCCTCTGTCAGTTCGCTGGTTAGTTTTTATTATCCCCAGAGAGGAGAAGTGGGCATGTGTTTGGCAGGTTAAAAGGGCGGATTCTGTTTCAGAGAATTAACGATAATCCCCATGGTCATCCCGTTTCTTTAATAATCCTTTACTTCATCAGCTGGAAATCCACCATGGTTCTATATACTCCTGTCTGCGTGGTAACAGGCAACTGGCTTGTTCCAAGAAGTATGCCACAGAGCTTTTCAATTAACCACTACGTTGAAAATTATTTGCAGGGGTTCAGCGGTTTACCATAATTTTGAGAACCTTTGTTTGTGCCTCCTGAAACCTTAGAAGGCTGCGACGGACATAACTATGCTGAGGAGTAGCTGACTTGGTGTTGCCTATTTTTGTTAGTGGAGACTGACAAGAAGCCATTCTTCTAAGTATCATCCCACCACCATTTTTCCATTGTTTTAAAATGCAGGGAAATTTTGCAAGTTAGCATTATAATTAGTAGCTGGAGGGTACGGTTTTTTTTTGTGTGTGTGGTCGATGTCGATGGTGGGGGTCAGGCCCTCTGACAGTTCGCTGGTTAGTTTTTATTATCCCCAGAGAGGAGAAGTGGGCATGTGTTTGGCAGGTGAAAAGGGCGGATTCTGTTTCAGAGAATTAACGATGATCCCCATGGTCATCCCGTTCCTTTAATAATCCTTTACTTCATCAGCTGGAAATCCACCATGGTTCTATATACTCCTCTTTGCGTGGGAACAGGTAACTGCCTTGTTCCAAGAAGTATGCCGCAGAGCTTTTCAATTAACCACTACGTTGAAAATTATTTGCAGGGGTTCAGCGTTTCACCATAATTGTGAGAACCTTTGTTTGTGCCTCCTGAAACCCAAGAAGGCTGCGACGGACATAATTATGCTGAGGAGTAGCTGACTTGGTGTTGCCTATTTTTGTTAGTGGAGACTGACAAGAAGCCATTCTTCTAAGTATCATCCCACCACCATTTTTCCATTGTTTTAAAATGCAGGGAAATTTTGCAAGTTAGCATTATAATTAGTAGCTGGAGGGTACGGTTTTTTTTTTGTGTGTGTTGTCGATGTGGATGTGGGGGTCAGGCCCTCTGTCAGTTCACTGGTTAGTTTTTATTATCCCCAGAGAGGAGAAGTGGGCATGTGTTTGGCAGGTGAAAAGGGCGGATGCTGTTTCAGAGAATTAACAATGATCCCCATGGTCATCCCGTTCCTTTAATAATCCTTTACTTCATCAGCTGGAAATCCACCATGGTTCTATATATTTGTCTATGCGTGGGCACAGGAAACTGGCTAGTTCCAAGAAGTATGCCTCAGAGCTTTTCAATTAACCAGTACGTTGAAAATTATTTGCAGGTGTTCAGCGTTTCACCATAATTGTGATAACGTGTGTTTGTGCCTCCTGAAACCCAAGAAGGCTGCGACGGACATAACTATGCTGAGGCGTAGCTGACTTGGTTTTGCCTATTTTTGTTAGTGGAGTCTGACAAGAATCCATTCTTGTAATTATCATCTCACCATCATTTTTCCATTGTTTAAAAAAGCAGGAAAATTTTGCAAGTTAGCATTATAATTAGTAGCTGGAGGCTACGGTGTTTTTTTTTTTTTTTTCTGTGGGGTCGGGGTGGATGTGTTGGTCAGGCCCTCTGTCAGTTCGCTGGTTTGTTTTTATTATCCCCAGAGAGGACAAGTGGGTGTTAGTATGGCAGGTGAAAACTGCGGATCTGTTTCAGAGAATTAAACAGGATCCGCATGGTAATCCCGTTCCTTTAAGAATCCTTTGCTTCTTGAGCTGGGAATCCACCATTGTTCTATATACTCCTCTTTGCGTGGGAACAGGTAACTGGCTTGTTCCAAGAAGTATGCCTCAGAGCTTTTCAATGAACCAGTATGTTGACAATCCTATGCAGGTTTTCAGCGTTTCACCATAATTGTGATAACGTGTGTATGTGCCTACTGAAACCAAATATGGCTGCTACGGACATAACTATGCTGAGGCGTGGCTGACTTGGTGTTGCCTATTTTTGTCAGTGGAGACTGACAAGAAGCCATTCTTCTAAGTATCATCCCACCATCATTTCTCCATTGTTTAAAAACGCAGGGAAATTTTGCAAATTTGCATTATAATTAGTAGCTGGAGGGTACTTTTTTGTTTTGTGGGGTCGGTCAGGATGGGTGTTCAGGCCCTCTGTCAGATCGCTGGTTTGTTTTTATTATCCCCAGAGAAGAGTAGTGGGCATGTGTTTGGCAGGTGAAAAGTGCGGATTCTGTTTGAGAGAATTAAACAGGATCCGCATGGTCATCTGATTCCTTTAAGAATCCTTTGCTTCATCAGCTGGGATACCACCATGTTTCTATATACTCCTCTATGCGTGGGCACAGGTACCTGGCTTGTTCCAAGAATTATGCTGGAGAGTTTTCAAATTAACTAGTACGTTGAAAACTATTTGCAGGTTTTCAGCGTTTCACCATAATTTTGATAACGTGTGTTTGTGCCTCCTGAAACCCAAGAAGGCTGCGACGGACATAACTATGCTGAGGAGTAGATGACTTGGTGTTGCCTATTTGTGTTAGTGGAGACAGACAAGAAGCCATTCTTCTAAGTATGATCCCACCACCATTTTTCCATTGTTTTAAAATGCAGGGAAATTGTGCAAGTTAGCATTATAATTAGTAGCTGGAGGGTACGTTTTTTTTTTTGTGTGTGGTCGATGTGGATGGTGGGGTTCAGGCCCTCTGTCAGTTCGCTGGTTAGTTTTTATTATCCCCAGAGAGGAGAAGTGGGCATGTGTTTGGCAGGTGAAAAGGGTGGATTCTGTTTCAGAGAATTAACGATGATCCCCATGGTCATCCCGTTCCTTTAATAATCCTTTACTTCATCAGCTGGAAATCCACCATGGTTCTCTATACTCCTCTTTGCGTGGGAACAGGTAACTGCCTTGTTCCAAGAAGTATGCCGCAGAGCTTTTCAATTAACCACTACGTTGAAAATTATTTGCAGGTGTTCAGCGTTTCACCATAATTGTGAGAACCTTTGTTTGTGCCTCCTGAAACCCAAGAATGCTGCGACGGACATAACTATGCTGAGGAGTAGCTGACTTGGTGTTGCCTATTTTTGTTAGTGGAGACTGACAAGAAGCCATTCTTGTAAGTATCATCCCACCACCATTTTTCCATTGTTTTAAAATGCAGGGAAATTTTGCAAGTTAGCATTATAATTAGTAGCTGGAGGGTACGGTTTTTTTTTTTGTGTGGTTGACGTGGATGGTGGGGGTCAGGCCCTCTGTCAGTTCGCTGGTTAGGTTTTATTATCCCCAGAGAGGAGAAGTGGGCATGTGTTTGGCAGGTGAAAAGGGCGGATTCTGTTTCAGAGAATTAACGATGATCCCCATGGTCAACCCGTTCCTTTAATAATCCTTTACTTCATCAGCTGGAAATCCACCATGGTTCTATATACTCCTCTTTGCGTGGGAACAGGTAACTGGCTTGTTCCAAGAAGTATGCCGCAGAGCTTTTCAATTAACCACTACGTTGAAAATTATTTGCAGGTGTTCAGCGTTTCACCATAATTGTGATAACGTGTGTTTGTGCCTTCTGAAACCCAAGAAGGCTGCGACGGACATAACTATGCTGAGGCGTAGCTGACTTGGGTTTGCCTATTTTTGTTAGTGGAGACTGACAAGAATCCATTCTTGTAAGTATCATCTCACCGTCATTTTTCCATTGTTTAAAAACGCTGGAAAATTTTGCAAGTTAGCATTATAATTAGTAGCTGGAGGCTACGGTGTTTTTTTTTTTTTTTTTCCTGTGGGGTCGGTGTGAATGTGTTGGTCAGGCCCTCTGTCAGTTCCCCGGTTGGTTTTTATTATCCCCAGAGAGGAGAAGTGGGTATTAGTATGGCAGGTGAAAACTGCGGATCTGTTTCAGAGAATTAAACAGGATCCGCATGGTAATCCCGTTCCTTTAAGAATCCTTTGCTTCATGAGCTGGGAATCTACCATGGTTCTATATACTTGCCTATGCGTGGGCACAGGAAACTGGCTAGTTCCAAGAAGTATGCCTCAGAGCTTTTCAATGAACCAGTATGTTGACAATCCTTTGCAGGTTTTCAGCGTTTCACCATAATTGTGATAACGTGTGTATGTGCCTACTGAAACCAAATATGGCTGCTACGGACATAACTATGCTCAGGCGTAGCTGACTTGGTGTTGCCTATTTTTGTCAGTGGAGACTGACAAGAAGCCATTCTTCTAAGTATCATCCCACCATCATTTCTCCATTGTTTAAAAAGTGCAGGGAAATTTTGCAAATTGGCATTATAATTAGTAGCTGGAGGGTACTTTTTTGTTTTGTGGGGTCGGTCACGATGGGTGTTCAGGCCCTCTGTCAGATCGCTGGTTTGTTTTTATTATCCCCAGAGAAGAGTAGTGGGCATGTGTTTGGCAGGTGAAAAGTACGGATTCTGTTTCAGAGAATTAAACAGGATCCGCATGGTCATCTCATTCCTTTAAGAATCCTTTGCTTCATCAGCTGGGATTCCACCATTGTTCTATATACTCCTCTTTGCGTGGGAACAGGTAACTGGCTTGTTCCAAGAAGTATGCCTCAGAGCTTTTCAATGAACCAGTATGTTGACAATCCTATGCAGGTTTTCAGCGTTTCACCATAATTGTGATAACGTTTGTATGTCCCTCCTGAAACCCAAGAAGGCTGCGATGGACATAGCTATGCTGAGGAGTAGCTGACTTGGTGTTGCCTATTTTTGCTAGTGGAGACGGACAAGAAGCCATTCTTCTAAGTATGATCCCACCACCATTTTTCCATTGTTTTAAAATGCAGGGAAATTTTGCAAGTTAGCATTATAATTAGTAGCTGGAGGGTACGGTTTTTTTTTTTTGTGTGTGTGGTCGATGTGGATGGGGGGGTCAGCCCGTCTGTCAGTTCGCTGGTTAGTTTTTATTATCCCCAGAGAGGAGAAGTGGGCATGTGTTTGGCAGGTGAAAAGGGCGGATTCTGTTTCAGAGAATTAACGATGATCCCCATGGTCATCCCGTTCCTTTAATAATCCTTTACTTCATCAGCTGGAATTCCACCATGGTTCTATATACTCCTGTTTACCTGGGAACAGGTAAATGGCTTGTTCCAAGAAGTATGCCGCAGAGCTTTTCAATTAACCAGTACGTTGAAAATTATTTGCAGGTGTTCAGCATTTCACCATAGTTGTGATAACGTGTGTTTGTGCCTCCTGAAACCCAAGAAGGCTGCGACGGACATAACTATGCTGAGGAGTAGCTGACTTGGTGTTGCCTATTTTTGTTAGTGGAGACTGACAAGAAGCCATTCTTCTAAGTATCATCCCACCACCATTTTTCCATTGTTTTAAAATGCAGGGAAATTTTGCAAGTTAGCATTATAATTAGTAGCTGGAGGGTACGGTTTTTTTTGTGTGTGTGGTCGATGTGGATGGGGGGGGTCAGGCCCTCTGTCAGTTCGCTGGTTAGTTTTTATTATCCCCAGAGAGGAGAAGTGGGCATGTGTTTGGCAGGTGAAAAGTGCGGATTCTGTTTGAGAGAATTAAACAGGATCCGCATGGTCATCTGATTCCTTTAAGAATCCTTTGCTTCATCAGCTGGGATTCCACCATGTTTCTATATACTCCTCTATGCGTGGGCACAGGTACCTGGCTTGTTCCAAGAATTATGCTGGAGAGTTTTCAAATTAACCATTACGTTGAACATTATTTGCAGGTTTTCAGCGTTTCACCATAATTTTGATAACATTTGTATGTCCCTCCTGAAACCCAAGAAGGCTGCGACGGACATAACTATGCTGAGGAGTAGCTGACTTGGTGTTGCCTATTTTTGTTAGTGGAGACTGACAAGAAGCCATTCTTCTAAGTATCATCCCACCACCATTTTTCCATTGTTTTAAAATGCAGGGAAATTTTGCAAGTTAGCATTATAATTAGTAGCTGGAGGGTACGGTTTTTTTTGTGTGTGTGTGGTCGATGTGGATGGGGGGGTCAGGCCCTCTGTCAGTTCGCTGGTTAGTTTTTATTATCCCCAGAGAGGAGAAGTGGGCATGTGTTTGGCAGGTGAAAAGGGCAGATTCTGTTTCAGAGAATTAACGATGATCCCCATGGTCATCCCGTTCCTTTAATAATCCTTTACTTCATCAGCTGGAAATCCACCATGGTTCTATATACTCCTCTTTGCGTGGGAACAGGTAACTGGCTTGTTCCAAGAAGTATGCCGCAGAGCTTTTCAATTAACCACTACGTTGAAAATTATTTGCAGGTGTTCAGTTTTTCACCATAATTGTGATAACGTGTGTTTGTGCCTCCTGAAACCCAAGAAGGCTGCGACGGACATAACTATGCTCAGGAGTAGCTGACTTGGTGTTGCCTATTTTTGTTAGTGGAGACTGACAAGAAGCCATTCTTCTAAGTATGATCCCACCACCATTTTTCCATTGTTTTGAAATGCAGGGAAATTTTGCAAGTTAGCATTATAATTAGTAGCTAGGGGGTACGGTTTTTTTTGTGTGTGTGTGTGGTCGATGTGGATGGGGGGGTCAGGCCCTCTGTCAGTTCGCTGGTTAGTTTTTATTATCCCCAGAGAGGAGAAGTGGCCATGTGTTTGGCAGGTGAAAAGGGCGGATTCTGTTTCAGAGAATTAACGATGATCCCCATGGTCATCCCGTTCCTTTAGTAATCCTTTACTTCATCAGCTGGAAATCCGCCATGGTTCTATATACTCCTCTTTGCGTGGGTACAGGTAACTGCCTTGTTCCAAGAAGTATGCTGCAGAGCTTTTCAATTAACCACTACGTTGAAAATTATTTGCAGGTGTTCAGCGTTTTACCGTAATGGTGAGAACCTTTTTTGTGCCCCCTGAAACCCTAGAAGGCTGCGACGGACATAACTATGCTGAAGAGTAGCTGACTTGGTGTTGCCTATTTTTGTTAGTGGAGACTGACAAGAAGCCATTCTTCTAAGTATCATCCCACCACCATTTTTCCATTGTTTTAAAATGCAGGGAAATTTTGCAAGTTAGCATTATAATTAGTAGCTGGAGGCTACGGTGTTTTTTTTTTTTTTTCCTGTGGGGTCGGTGTGGATGTGTTGGTCAGGCCCTCTGTCAGTTCCCCGGTTGGTTTTTATTATCCCCAGAGAGGAGAAGTGGGTATTAGTATGGCAGGTGAAAACTGCGGATCTGTTTCAGAGAATTAAACAGGATCCACATGGTAATCCCGTTCCTTTAAGAATCCTTTGCTTCATGAGCTGGGAATCCACCATGGTTCTATATACTTGTCTATGCGTGGGCACAGGAAACTGGCTAGTTCCAAGAAGTATGCCTCAGAGCTTTTCAATTAACCAGTATGTTGACAATCCTTTACAGGTTTTCAGCGTTTCACCATAATTGTGATAACGTGTGTATGTGCCTACTGAAACCAAATATGGCTGCTACGGACATAACTATGCTGAGGCGTAGCTGACTTGGTGTTGCCTATTTTTGTCAGTGGAGACTGACAAGAAGCCATTCTTCTAAGTATCATCCCACCATCATTTCTCCATTGTTTAAAAATGCAGGGAAATTTGCAAATTGGCATTATAATTAGTAGCTGGAGGGTACTTTTTTGTTTTGTGGGGTCGGTCAGGATGGGTGTTCAGGCCCTCTGTGAGATCGCTGGTTTGTTTTTATTATCCCCAGAGAAGAGTAGTGGGCATGTGTATGGCAGGTGAAAAGTGCGGATTCTGTTTCAGAGAATTAAACAGGATCCCCATGGTCATCTCATTCCTTTAAGAATCCTTTGCTTCATCAGCTGGGATTCCACCATGTTTCTATATACTCCTCTATGCGTGGGCACAGGTACCTGGCTTGTTCCAAGAATTATGCTGGAGAGTTTTCAAATTAACCAGTACGTTGAAAATTATTTGCAGGTTTTCAGCGTTTCACCATAATTTTGATAACGTTTGTATGTCCCTCCTGAAACCCAACAAGGCTGCGACGGACATAACTATGCTGAGGAGTAGCTGACTTGGTGTTGCCTATTTCTGTTAGTGGAGACTGACAAGAAGCCATTCTTCTAAGTATCATCCCACCACCATTTTTCCATTGTTTTAAAATGCAGGGAAATTTTGCAAGTTAGCATTATAATTAGTAGCTGGAGGGTACGGTTTTTTTTTTTGTGTGTGGTCGATGTGGATGGGGAGGGGTCAGGCCCTCTGTCAGTTCGCTGGTTAGTTTTTATTATCCCCAGAGAGGAGAAGTGGGCATGTGTTTGGCAGGTGAAAAGGGCGGATTCTGTTTCAGAGAATTAACGATGATCCCCATGGTCATCCCGTTCCTTTAATAATCCTTTACTTCATCAGCTGGAAATCCACCATGGTTCTATATACTCCTCTTTGCGTGGGAACAGGTAACTGGCTTGTTCCAAGAAGTATGCCGCAGAGCTTTTCAATTAACCACTACGTTGAAAATTATTTGCAGGTGTTCAGCGTTTCACCATAATTGTGATAACGTTTGTTTGTGCCTCCTGAAACCCAAGAAGGCTGCGATGGACATAGCTATGCTGAGGAGTAGCTGACTTGGTGTTGCCTATTTTTGTTAGTGGAGACTGACAAGAAGCCATTCTTCTAAGTATCATCCCACCACCATTTTTCCATTGTTTTAAAATGCAGGGAAATTTTGCAAGTTAGCACTATAATTAGTAGCTGGAGGGTACGGTTTTTTTTGTGTGTGTGTGGTCGATGTGGATGGGGGGGTCAGGCCCTCTGTCAGTTCGCTGGTTAGTTTTTATTATCCCCAGAGAGGAGAAGTGGGCATGTGTTTGGCAGGTGAAAAGGGCAGATTCTGTTTCAGAGAATTAACGATGATCCCCATGGTCATCCCGTTCCTTTAATAATCCTTTACTTCATCAGCTGGAAATCCACCATGGTTCTATATACTCCTCTTTGCGTGGGAACAGGTAACTGGCTTGTTCCAAGAAGTATGCCGCAGAGCTTTTCAATTAACCACTACGTTGAAAATTATTTGCAGGTGTTCAGTTTTTCACCATAATTGTGATAACGTGTGTTTGTGCCTCCTGAAACCCAAGAAGGCTGCGACGGACATAACTATGCTCAGGAGTAGCTGACTTGGTGTTGCCTATTTTTGTTAGTGGAGACTGACAAGAAGCCATTCTTCTAAGTATGATCCCACCACCATTTTTCCATTGTTTTAAAATGCAGGGAAATTTTGCAAGTTAGCATTATAATTAGTAGCTAGGGGGTACGGTTTTTTTTTTGTGTGTGTGTGGTCGATGTGGATGGGGGGGTCAGGCCCTCTGTCAGTTCGCTGGTTAGTTTTTATTATCCCCAGAGAGGAGAAGTGGCCATGTGTTTGGCAGGTGAAAAGGGCGGATTCTGTTTCAGAGAATTAACGATGATCCCCATGGTCATCCCGTTCCTTTAATAATCCTTTACTTCATCAGCTGGAAATCCGCCATGGTTCTATATACTCCTCTTTGCGTGGGTACAGGTAACTGCCTTGTTCCAAGAAGTATGCCGCAGAGCTTTTCAATTAACCACTACGTTGAAAATTATTTGCAGGTGTTCAGCGTTTTACCGTAATGGTGAGAACCTTTTTTGTGCCCCCTGAAACCCTAGAAGGCTGCGACGGACATAACTATGCTGAAGAGTAGCTGGCTTGGTGTTGCCTATTTTTGTTAGTGGAGACTGACAAGAAGCCATTCTTCTAAGTATCATCCCACCACCATTTTTCCATTGTTTTAAAATGCAGGGAAATTTTGCAAGTTAGCATTATAATTAGTAGCTGGAGGCTACGGTGTTTTTTTTTTTTTTCCTGTGGGGTCGGTGTGGATGTGTTGGTCAGGCCCTCTGTCAGTTCCCCGGTTGGTTTTTATTATCCCCAGAGAGGAGAAGTGGGTATTAGTATGGCAGGTGAAAACTGCGGATCTGTTTCAGAGAATTAAACAGGATCCACATGGTAATCCCGTTCCTTTAAGAATCCTTTGCTTCATGAGCTGGGAATCCACCATGGTTCTATATACTTGTCTATGCGTGGGCACAGGAAACTGGCTAGTTCCAAGAAGTATGCCTCAGAGCTTTTCAATTAACCAGTATGTTGACAATCCTTTACAGGTTTTCAGCGTTTCACCATAATTGTGATAACGTGTGTATGTGCCTACTGAAACCAAATATGGCTGCTACGGACATAACTATGCTGAGGCGTAGCTGACTTGGTGTTGCCTATTTTTGTCAGTGGAGACTGACAAGAAGCCATTCTTCTAAGTATCATCCCACCATCATTTCTCCATTGTTTAAAAATGCAGGGAAATTTGCAAATTGGCATTATAATTAGTAGCTGGAGGGTACTTTTTTGTTTTGTGGGGTCGGTCAGGATGGGTGTTCAGGCCCTCTGTGAGATCGCTGGTTTGTTTTTATTATCCCCAGAGAAGAGTAGTGGGCATGTGTATGGCAGGTGAAAAGTGCGGATTCTGTTTCAGAGAATTAAACAGGATCCCCATGGTCATCTCATTCCTTTAAGAATCCTTTGCTTCATCAGCTGGGATTCCACCATGTTTCTATATACTCCTCTATGCGTGGGCACAGGTACCTGGCTTGTTCCAAGAATTATGCTGGAGAGTTTTCAAATTAACCAGTACGTTGAAAATTATTTGCAGGTTTTCAGCGTTTCACCATAATTTTGATAACGTTTGTATGTCCCTCCTGAAACCCAAGAAGGCTGCGACGGACATAACTATGCTGAGGAGTAGCTGACTTGGTGTTGCCTATTTCTGTTAGTGGAGACTGACAAGAAGCCATTCTTCTAAGTATCATCCCACCACCAATTTTCCATTGTTTTAAAATGCAGGGAAATTTTGCAAGTTAGCATTATAATTAGTAGCTGGAGGGTACGGTTTTTTTTTTTGTGTGTGGTCGATGTGGATGGGGAGGGGTCAGGCCCTCTGTCAGTTCGCTGGTTAGTTTTTATTATCCCCAGAGAGGAGAAGTGGGCATGTGTTTGGCAGGTGAAAAGGGCGGATTCTGTTTCAGAGAATTAACGATGATCCCCATGGTCATCCCGTTCCTTTAATAATCCTTTACTTCATCAGCTGGAAATCCACCATGGTTCTATATACTCCTCTTTGCGTGGGAACAGGTAACTGGCTTGTTCCAAGAAGTATGCCGCAGAGCTTTTCAATTAACCACTACTTTGAAAATTATTTGCAGGTGTTCAGCGTTTCACCATAATTGTGATAACGTTTGTTTGTGCCTCCTGAAACCCAAGAAGGCTGCGATGGACATAGCTATGCTGAGGAGTAGCTGACTTGGTGTTGCCTATTTTTGTTAGTGGAGACTGACAAGAAGCCATTCTTCTAAGTATCATCCCACCACCATTTTTCCATTGTTTTAAAATGCAGGGAAATTTTGCAAGTTAGCACTATAATTAGTAGCTGGAGGGTACGGTTTTTTTTTTTTTGTGTGGTCGATGTGGATGGTGGGGGTCAGGCCTTCTGTCAGTTCGCTGGTTAGTTTTTATTATCCCCACAGACGAGAAGTGGGCATGTGTTTAGCAGGTGAAAAGGGCGGATTCTGTTTCAGAGAATTAACGATGATCCCCATGGTCATCCCGTTCCTTTAATAATCCTTTACTTCATCAGCTGGAAATCCACCATGGTTCTATATACTCCTCTTTGCGATGTAACAGGTAACTGGCTTGTTCCAACAAGTATGCCGCAGAGCTTTTCAAATAACCATTACGTTGAAAATTATTTGCAGGTGTTCAGCGTTTCACCATAATTGTGATAACGTTTGTTTGTGCCTCCTGAAACCCAAGAAGGCTGCGACGGACATAACTATGCGGAGGCGTAGCTGACTTGGTTTTGCCTATTTTTGTTAGTGGAGTCTGACAAGAATCCATTCTTGTAAGTATGATCTCACCATCATTTTTCCATTGTTTAAAAATGCAGGAAAATTTTGCAAGTTAGCATTATAATTAGTAGCTGGAGGCTACGGTGTTTTTTTTTTTTTTTTCCTGTGCGGTCGGTGTGGATGTGTTGGTCAGTCCCTTTGTGAGTTCGCTGGTTTGTTTTTATTATCCCCAGAGAGGAGAAGTGGGTATTAGTATGGCAGGTGTAAACTGCGGATCTGTTTCAGAGAATTAAACAGGATCCGCATGGTAATCCCGTTCCTTTAAGAATCATTTGCTTCATGAGCTGGGAATCCACCATGGTTCTATATACTCCTCTTTGCATGGGAACAGGTAACTGGCTTGTTCCAAGAAGTATGCCTCAGAGCTTTTCAATTAACCAGTATGTTGAAAATCCTTTGCAGGTTTTCAGCGTTTCACCATAATTGTGATAACGTGTGTATGTGCCTACTGAAACCAAATATGGCTGCTACGGACATAACTATGCTGAGGCGTAGCTGACTTGGTGTTGCCTATTTTTGTCAGTGGAGACTGACAAGAAGCCATTCTTCTAAGTATCATCCCACCACCATTTTTCCATTGTTTTAAAATGCAGGGAAATTTTGCAAGTTAGCATTATAATTAGTAGCTGGAGGGTATGGTTTTTTTTTTGTGTGTGGTCGATGTGGATGGGGGGGTCAGGCCCTCTCTCAGTTCGCTGGTTAGTTTTTATTATCCCCAGAGAGGAGAAGTGGGCATGTGTTTGGCAGGTGAAAAGGGCGGATTGTGTTTCAGAGAATTAACGATGATCCCCATGGTCATCCCGTTCCTTTAATAATCCTTTACTTCATCAGCTGGAAATCCACCATGGTTCTATATAATCCTCTTTGCGTGGGAACTGGTAACTGGCTTGTTCCAACAAGTATGCCTCAGAGCTTTTCAATTAACCAGTATGTTGACAATCCTTTGCAGGTTTTCAGCGTTTCACCATAATTGTGAGAACCTTTGTTTGTGCCTCCTGAAACCCAAGAAGGCTGCGACGGACATAAATATGCTGAGGAGTAGCTGCTTGGTGTTGCCTATTTTTGTTAGTGGAGACTGACAAGAAGCCACTCTTCTAAGTATGATCCCACCACCATTTTTCCATTGTTTTAAAATGCAGGGAAATTTTGCAAGTTAGCATTATAATTAGTAGCTGGAGGGTACGGTTTTTTTTTTTTTGTGTGTGGTCGATGTGGATGGTGGGGGTCAGGCCCTCTGTCAGTTCGCTGGTTAGTTTTTATTATCCCCAGAGGGGAGAAGTGGGCATGTGTTTGGCAGGTGAAAAGGGCGGATTCTGTTTCAGAGAATTAACGATGATCCCCATGGTCATCCCGTTCCTTTAATAATCCTTTACTTCATCAGCTGGAAATCCACCATGGTTCTCTATACTCCTCTTTGCGTGGGAACAGGTAACTGCCTTGTTCCAAGAAGTATGCCGCAGATCTTTTCAATTAACCACTACATTGAAAATTATTTGCAGGTGTTCAGCGTTTCACCATAATTGTGAGAACCTTTGTTTGTGCCTCCTGAAACCCAAGAAGGCTGCGACGGACATAACTATGCTGAGGAGTAGCTGACTTGGTTTTGCCTATTTTTGTTAGTGGAGACTGACAAGAAGACATTCTTCTAAGTATCATCCCACCACCATTTTTCCATTGTTTTAAAATGCAGGGAAATTTTGCAAGTTAGCATTATAATTAGTAGCTGGAGGCTACGGTGTTTTTTATTTTTTTTCCTGTGGGGTCGGTGTGGATGTGTTGGTCAGGCCCTCTGTCAGTTCCCAGGTTGGTTTTTATTATCCCCAGAGAGGAGAAGTGGGTATTAGTATGGCAGGTGAAAACTGCGGATCTGTTTCAGAGAATTAAACAGGATCCGCATGGTAATCCCGTTCCTTTAACAATCCTTTGCTTCATGAGCTGGGAATCCACCATGGTTCTATATACTTGTCTATGCGTGGGCACAGGAAACTGGCTAGTTCCAAGAAGTATGCCTCAGAGCTTTTCAATTAACCATATGTTGACAATCCTTTGCAGGTTTTCAGCGTTTCACCATAATTGTGATAACGTGTGTATGTGCCTACTGAAACCAAATATGGCTGCTACGGACATAACTATGCTGAGGCGTAGCTGACTTGGTGTTGCCTATTTTTGTCAGTGGAGACTGACAAGAAGCCATTCTTCTAAGTATCATCCCACCATCATTTCTCCATTGTTTAAAAATGCAGGGAAATTTTTCAAATTGGCATTATAATTAGTAGTTGGAGGGTACTTTTTTGTTTTGTGGGGTCGGTCAGGATGGGTGTTCAGGCCCTCTGTGAGATCGCTGGTTTGTTTTTATTATCCCCAGAGAAGAGTAGTGGGCATGTGTATGGCAGGTGAAAAGTGCGGATTCTGTTTCAGAGAATTAAACAGGATCCCCATGGTCATCTCATTCCTTTAAGAATCCTTTGCTTCATCAGCTGGGATTCCACCATGTTTCTATATACTCCTCTATGCGTGGGCACAGGTACCTGGCTTGTTCCAAGAATTATGCTGGAGAGTTTTCAAATTAACCAGTACGTTGAAAATTATTTGCAGGTTTTCAGCGTTTCACCATAATTTTGATAACGTTTGTATGTCCCTCCTGAAACCCAAGAAGGCTGCGACGGACATAACTATGCTGAGGAGTAGCTGACTTGGTGTTGCCCATTTTTGTTAGTGGAGACTGACAAGAAGCCACTCTTCTAAGTATGATCCCACCACCATTTTTCCATTGTTTTAAAATGCAGGGAAATTTTGCAAGTTAGCATTATAATTAGTAGCTGGAGGGTACGGTTTTTTTTTTGTGTGTGGTCGATGTGGATGGTGGGGGTCAGGCCCTCTGTCAGTTCGCTGGTTAGTTTTTATTATCCCCAGAGGGGAGAAGTGGGCATGTGTTTGGCAGGTGAAAAGGGCGGATTCTGTTTCAGAGAATTAACGATGATCCCCATGGTCATCCCGTTCCTTTAATAATCCTTTACTTCATCAGCTGGAAATCCACCATGGTTCTCTATACTCCTCTTTGCGTGGGAACAGGTAACTGCCCTTTTCCCAGAAGTATGCCGCAGAGCTTTTCAATTAACCACTACGTTGAAAATTATTTGCAGGTGTTCAGCGTTTCACCATAATTGTGAGAACCTTTGTTTGTGCCTCCTGAAACCCAAGAAGGCTGCGACGGACATAACTATGCTGAGGCGTAGCTGACTTGGTGTTGCCTATTTTTGTTAGTGGAGACTGACAAGAAGCCATTCTTCTAAGTATCATCCCACCACCATTTTTCCATTGTTTTAAAATGCAGGGTAATTTTGCAAGTTAGCATTATAATTAGTAGCTGGAGGATACGGTTTTTTTTTTTTTGTGTGGTTGATGTGGATGGTGGGGGTCAGGCCCTCTGTCAGTTCGCTGGTTAGTTTTTATTATCCCCAGAGGGGAGAAGTGGGCATGTGTTTAGCAGGTGAAAAGGGCGGATTCTGTTTCAGAGAATTAACGATGATCCCCATGGTCATCCCGTTCCTTTAATAATCGTTTACTTCATCAGCTGGAAATCCACCATGGTTCTATATACTCCTCTTTGCGATGGAACAGGTAACTGGCTTGTTCCAACAAGTATGCCGCAGAGCTTTTCAAATAACCGTTACGTTGAAAATTATTTGCAGGTGTTCAGCGTTTCACCATAATTGTGATAACGTTTGTTTGTGCCTCCTGAAACCCAAGAAGGCTGCGACGGACATAACTATGCGGAGGCGTAGCTGACTTGGTTTTGCCTATTTTTGTTAGTGGAGTCTGACAAGAATCCATTCTTGTAAGTATCATCTCACCGTCATTTTTCCATTGTTTAAAAATGCAGGAAAATTTTGCAAGTTAGCATTATAATTAGTAGCTGGAGGCTACGGTGTTTTTTTTTTTCTTTTTCCTGTGGGGTCGGTGTGGATGTGTTGGTCAGTCCCTTTGTCAGTTCGCTGGTTTGTTTTTATTATCCCCAGAGAGGAGAAGTGGGTATTAGTATGGCAGGTGTAAACTGCGGATCTGTTTCAGAGAATTAAACAAGATCCGCATGGTAATCCCGTTCCTTTAAGAATCATTTGCTTCATGAGCTGGGAATCCACCATGGTTCTATATACTCCTCTTTGCATGGGAACAGGTAACTGGCTTGTTCCAAGAAGTATGCCTCAGAGCTTTTCAATTAACCAGTATGTTGACAATCCTTTGCAGGTTTTCAGCGTTTCACCATAATTGTGATAACGTGTGTATGTGCCTACTGAAACCAAATATGGCTGCTACGGACATAACTATGCTGAGGCGTAGCTGACTTGGTGTTGCCTATTTTTGTCAGTGGAGACTGACAAGAAGCCATTCTTCTAAGTATCATCCCACCCTGATTTCTCCATTGTTTAAAAATGCAGGGAAATTTTGCAAATTGGCATTATAATTAGTAGCTGGAGGGTACTTTTTTGTTTTGTGGGGTCGGTCAGGATGGGTGTTCAGGCCCTCTGTCAGATCGCTGGTTTGTTTTTATTATCCCCAGAGAAGAGTAGTAGGCATGTGTTTGGCAGGTGAAAAGTGCGGATTCTGTTTCAGAGAATTAAACAGGATCCGCAGGGTCCTCTCATTCCTTTAAGAATCCTTTGATTCATCAGCTGGGATTCCACCATGTTTCTATATACTCCTCTATGCGTGGGTACAGGTACCTGGCTTGTTCCAAGAATTATGCTAGAGTGTTTTGAAATTAACCAGTACGTTGAAATTTATATGCAGGTTTTCGGCGTTTCACCATAATTTTGAAAACGTTTGTATGTCCCTCCTCAAACCCAAGAAGGCTGCGACGGACATAACTATGCTGAGGAGTAGCTGACTTGGTGTTGCCTATTTTTGTTAGTGGAGACAGACAAGAAGCCATTCTTCTAAGTATGATCCCACCACCATTTTTCCATTGTTTTAAAATGCAGGGAAATTTTGCAAGTTAGCATTATAATTAGTAGCTGGAGGGTAGGGTGTTTTTTTTTGTGTGTAGTCGATGTGGATGGGGGGGGGTCAGGCCTTCTGTCAGTTCGCTGGTTAGTTTTTATTATCCCCAGAGAGGAGAAGTGGGCATGTGTTTGGCAGGTGAAAAGGCGGATTCAGTTTCAGAGAATTAACGATGATCCCCATGGTCATCCCGTTCCTTTAATAATCCTTTACTTCATCAGCTGGAAATCCACCATGGTTCTATATACTCCTCTTTGCGTCGGAACAGGTAACTGCCTTGTTCCAAAAAGTATGCCGCAGAGCTTTTCAATTAACCACTACGTTGAAAATTATTTGCAGGTGTTCAGCGTTTCACCATAATTTTGATAACGTGTGTTAGTGCCTCCTGAAACCCAAGAAGGCTGCGACGGACATAACTATGCTGAGGAGTAGCTGACTTGGTGTTGCCTATTTTTGTTAGTGGAGACTGACAAGAAGCCACTCTTCTAAGTATCATCCCACCACCATTTTTCCATTGTTTTAAAATGCAGGGAAATTTTGCAAGTTAGCATTATAATTAGTACCTGGAGGGTACGGTTTTTTTTTTTTTTGTGTGTGGTCGATGTGGATGGTGGGGGTCAGGCCCTCTGTCAGTTCGCTGGTTAGTTTTTATTATCCCCACAGACGAGAAGTGGGCATGTGTTTAGCAGGTGAAAAGGGCGGATTCTGTTTCAGAGAATTAACGATGATCCCCATGGTCATCCCGTTCCTTTAATAATCCTTTACTTCATCAGCTG
The DNA here is from genome assembly GCF_041146395.1 of Eulemur rufifrons. NCBI lineage: Eukaryota > Metazoa > Chordata > Mammalia > Primates > Lemuridae > Eulemur > Eulemur rufifrons. The sequence goes on along the minus strand of NC_091012.1, from coordinate 9,035,056 downwards.
GAAATCCACCATGGTTCTATACACTCCTCTTTGCGTGGGAACAGGTAACTGGCTTGTTCCAAGAAGTATGCCGCAGAGCTTTTCAATTAATCACTACGTTGAAAATTATTTGCAGGTGTTCAGCGTTTCACCATAATTGTGATAACGTGTGTATGTGCCTACTGAAACCAAATATGGCTGCTACGGACATAACTATGCTGAGGCGTGGCTGACTTGGTGTTGCCTATTTTTGTCAGTGGAGACTGACAAGAAGCCATTCTTCTAAGTATCATCCCACCACCATTTTTCCATTGTTTTAAAATGCAGGGAAATTTTGCAAGTTAGCATTATAATTAGTAGCTGGAGGGAATGGTTTTTTTTTTGTGTGTGGTCGATCTGGATGGGGGGGGGGGTCAGACCCTCTATCAGTTCGCTGGTTAGTTTTTATTATCCCCAGAGAGGAGAAGTGGGCATGTGTTTGGCAGGTGAAAAGGGCGGATTCTGTTTCAGAGAATTAACGATGATCCCCATGGTCATCCCGTTCCTTTAATAATCCATTACTTCATCAGCTGGAAATCCACCATGGTTCTCTATACTCCTCTTTGCGTGGGAACAGGTAACTGGCTTGTTCCAAGAAGTATTCCGCCGAGTTTTTCAATTAACCACTACGTTGAAAATTATTTGCAGGTGTTCAGCGTTTCACCATAATTGTGATAACGTGTGTTTGTGCCTCCTGAAACCCAAGAAGGCTGCGACGGACATAACTATGCTGAGGAGTAGCTGACTTGGTGTTGCCTATTTTTGTTAGTGGAGACTGACAACAAGCCATTCTTCTAAGTATCATCCCACCACCATTTTTCCATTGTTTTAAAATGCAGGGAAATTTTGCAAGTTAGCACTATAATTAGTCGCTGGAGGGTACGGTTTTTATTTTTTTGTGTGGTAGATGTGGATGGGGGTGTCAGGCCCTCTCTCAGTTCGCTGGTTAGTTTTTATTATCCCCAGAGAGGAGAATAGGGCATGTGTTTGGCAGGTGAAAAGGTCGGATTGTGTTTCAGAGAATTAACAATGATCCCCATGGTCATCCCGTTCCTTTAATAATCCTTTACTTCATCAGCTGGAAATCCACCATGGTTCTATATACTCCTCTTTGCGTGGGAACAGGTAACTGGCTTGTTCCAACAAGTATGCCGCAGAGCTTTTCAATTAACCAGTACGTTGAAAATTATTTGCAGGTGTTCAGCGTTTCACCATAATTGTGATAACGTTTGTTTGTGTCTCCTGAAACCCAAGAAGGCTGCGATGGACATAGCTATGCTGAGGATAGCTGTCTTGGTGTTGCCTATTTTTGTTAGTGGAGACTGACAAGAAGCCATTCTTCTAAGTATCATCCCACCACCATTTTTCCATTGTTTTAAAATGCAGGGAAATTTTGCAAGTTAGAATTATAATTAGTAGCAGGAGGCTTCGTTGTTTTTTTTTTTTTTTTTTTCCTGTGGGGTCGGTGTGGATGTGTTGGTCAGGCCCTCTGTCAGTTCCCCGGTTGGTTTTCATTATCCCCAGAGAGGAGAAGTGGGTATTAGTATGGCAGGTGAATACTGCGGATCTGTTTCAGAGAATTAAACAGGATCCGCATGGTAATCCCGTTCCTTTAAGAATCCTATGCTTCATGAGCTGGGAATCCACCATGGTTCTATATACTTGTCCACGCGTGGGCACAGGAAACTGGCTAGTTCCAAGTAGTATGCCTCAGAGCTTTTCAATGAACCAGTATGTTGACAATCCTTTGCAGGTTTTCAGCGTTTCACCATAATTGTGATAACGTGTGTATGTGCCTACTGAAACCAAATATGGCTGCTACGGACATAACTATGCTGAGGCGTAGCTGACTTGGTGTTGCCTATTTTTGTCAGTGGAGACTGACAAGAAGCCATTCTTCTAAGTATCATCCCACCATCATTTCTCCATTGTTTAAAAATGCAGGGAAATTTTGCAAATTGGCATTATAATTAGTAGCTGGAGGGTACTTTTTTGTTTTGTGGGGTCGGTCAGGATGAGTGTTCAGGCCCTCTGTCAGATCGCTGGTTTGTTTTCATTATCCCCAGAGAAGAGTAGTAGGCATGTGTTTGGCAGGTGAAAAGTGCGGATTCTGTTTCAGAGAATTAAACAGGATCCGCATGGTCCTCTCATTCCTTTAAGAATCCTTTGATTCATCAGCTGGGATTCCACAATGTTTCTATATACTCCTCTATGCGTGGGTACAGGTACCTGGCTTGTTCCAAGAATTATGCTGGAGTGTTTTGAAATTAACCAGTACGTTGAAAATTATATGCAGGTTTTCGGCGTTTCACCATAATTTTGAAAACGTTTGTATGTCCCTCCTGAAACCCAAGAAGGCTGCGACGGACATAACTATGCTGAGGAGTAGCTGACTTGGTGTTGCCTATTTTTGTTAGTGGAGACAGACAAGAAGCCATTCTTCTAAGTATGATCCCACCACCATTTTTCCATTGTTTTAAAATGCAGGGAAATTTTGCAAGTTAGCATTATAATTAGTAGCTGGAGGGTAGGGTTTTTTTTTTGTGTGTGGTCGATGTGGATGGGGGGGGGTCAGGCCTTCTGTCAGTTCGCTGGTTAGTTTTTATTATCCCCAGAGAGGAGAAGTGGGCATGTGTTTGGCAGGTGAAAAGGCGGATTCAGTTTCAGAGAATTAACGATGATCCCCATGGTCATCCCGTTGCTTTAATAATCCTTTACTTCATCAGCTGGAAATCCACCATGGTTCTATATACTCCTCTTTGCGTCGGAACAGGTAACTGGCTTGTTCCAAGAAGTATGCCGCAGAGCTTTTCAATTAACCACTACGTTGAAAATTATTTGCAGGTGTTCAGCGTTTCACCATAATTTTGATAACGTGTGTTAGTGCCTCCTGAAACCCAAGAAGGCTGCGACGGACATAACTATGCTGAGGAGTAGCTGACTTGGTGTTGCCTATTTTTGTTAGTGGAGACTGACAAGAAGCCACTCTTCTAAGTATCATCCCACCACCATTTTTCCATTGTTTTAAAATGCAGGGAAATTTTGCAAGTTAGCATTATAATTAGTAGCTGGAGGGTACGGTTTTTTTTTTTTTTGTGTGTGGTCGATGTGGATGGTGGGGGTCAGGCCCTCTGTCAGTTCGCTGGTTAGTTTTTATTATCCCCACAGACGAGAAGTGGGCATGTGTTTAGCAGGTGAAAAGGGCGGATTCTGTTTCAGAGAATTAACGATGATCCCCATGGTCATCCCGTTCCTTTAATAATCCTTTACTTCATCAGCTGGAAATCCACCATGGTTCTATATACTCCTCTTTGCGTGGGAACAGGTAACTGGCTTGTTCCAAGAAGTATGCCGCAGAGCTTTTCAATTAATCACTACGTTGAAAATTATTTGCAGGTGTTCAGCGTTTCACCATAATTGTGATAACGTGTGTTTGTGCCTCCTGAAACCCAAGAAGGCTGCGACGGACATAACTATGCTGAGGCGTAGCTGACTTGGTGTTGCCTATTTTTGTTAGTGGAGACTGACAAGAAGAGATTCTTCTAAGTATCATCCCACCACCATTTTTCCATTGTTTTAAAATGCAGGGAAATTTTGCAAGTTAGCATTATAATTAGTAGCTGGAGGGTACGGTTTTTTTTTGTGTGTGTGTGTGGTCGATGTGGATACGGGGGTCAGGCCCTCTGTCAGTTCGCTGGTTAGTTTTTATTATCCCCAGATAGGAGAATTGGGCATGTCTTTGGCAGGTGAAAAGGGCGGATTCTGTTTCAGAGAATTAACGATGATCCCCATGGTCATCCCGTTCCTTTAATAATCCTTTACTTCATCAGCTGGAAATCCACCATGGTTCTCTATACTCCCCTTTGCGTGGGAACAGGTAACTGGCTTGTTCCAAGAAGTATGCCGCAGAGATTTTCAATTAACCAGTACGTTGAAAATTATTTGCAGGTGTTCAGCGTTTCACCATAATTGTGATAACGTTTGATTGTGCCTCCTGAAACCCAAGAAGGCTGCGACGGACATAACTATGCTGAGGCGTAGCTGACTTGGTTTTGCCTATTTTTGTTAGTGGAGACTGACAAGAATCCATTCTTCTAAGTATCATCTCACCATCATTTTTCCATTGTTTAAAAATGCAGAAAAGTTTTGCAAGTTAGCATTATAATTAGTAGCTGGAGGCTACGGTGTTCTTTTTTTTTTTTCCTGTGGGGTCGGTGTGGATGTGTTGGTCAGGCCCTCTGTCAGTTCGCTGGTTTGTTTTTATTATCCCCAGAGAGGAGAAGTGGGTATTAGTATGGCAGATGAAAACTGCGGATCTGTTTCAGAAAATTAAACAGGATCCGCATGGTAATCCCGTTCCTTGAAGAATCCTTTGCTTCATGAGCTGGGAATCCACCATGGTTCTATATACTTCTCTATGCATGGGCACAGGAAACTGGGTAGTTCCAAGAAGTATGCCTCAGAGCTTTTCAATTAACCAGTATGTTGAAAATCCTTTGCAGGTTTTCAGTGTTTCACCATAATTGTGATAACGTGTGTATGTGCCTACTGAAACCAAGTATGGCTGCTACGGACATAACTATGCTGAGGCGTAGCTGACTTGGTGTTGCCTATTTTTGTCAGTGGAGACTGACAAGAAGCCATTCTTCTAAGTATCATCCCACCATCATTTCTCCATTGTTTAAAAATGTAGGGAAATTTTGCAAATTGGCATTATAATTAGTAGCTGGAGGGTACTTTTTTGTTTTGTGGGGTCGGTCAGGAAGGGGTTCAGGCCCTCTGTCAGATCGCTGGTTTGTTTTTATTATCCCCAGAGAAGAGTAGTGGGCATGTGTTTGGCAAGTGAAAAGTGCGGATTCTGTTTCAGAGAATTAAACAGGATCCGCATGGTCATCTCATTCCTTTTAGAATCCTTTGCTTCATCAGCTGGGATTCCACCATGTTTCTATATACTCCTCTATGCGTGGGCACAGGTACCTACCTTGTTCCAAGAATTATGCTGGAGAGTTTTCAAATTAACCAGTACGTTGAAAATTATTTGCAGGTTTTCAGCGTTTCACCATAATTTTGATAACGTTTGTATGTCCCTCCTGAAACCCAAGAAGGCTGCGACGGACATAACTATGCTGAGGAGTAGCTGACTTGGTGTTGCCTATTTTTGTTAGTGGAGACAGACAAGAAGCCATTCTTCTAAGTATGATCCCACCACCATTTTTCCATTGTTTTAAAATGCAGGGAAATTTTGCAAGTTAGCATTATAATTAGTAGCTGGAGGGTACGGTTTTTTTTTTTGTGTGTGTGGTCGATGTGGATGGGGGGGGGTCAGGCCGTCTGTCAGTTCTCTGGTTAGTTTTTATTATCCCCAGAGAGGAGAATTGGGCATGTGTTTGGCAGGTGAAAAGGGCGGATTCTGTTTCAGAGAATTAACGATGATCCCCATGGTCATCCCGTTCCTTTAATAATCCTTTACTTCATCAGCTGGAAATCCACCATGGTTCTCTATACTCCTCTTTGCGTGGGAACACGTAACTGGCTTGTTCCAAGAAGTATGCCGCAGAGCTTTTCAATTAACCACTACGTTGAAAATTATTTGCAGGTGTTCAGCGTTTCACCATAATTGTGATAACGTGTGTTTGTGCCTCCTGAAACCCAAGAAGGCTGCGATGGACGTAGCTATGCTGAGGAGTAGCTGACTTGGTGTTGCCTATTTATGTTAGTGGAGACTGACAAGAAGCCATTCTTCTAAGTATCATCCCACCACCATTTTTCCATTGTTTTAAAATGCAGGGAAATTTTGCAAGTTAGCATTATAATTAGTAGCTGTAGGGTACGTTTTTTTTTTTGTGTGTGTGTGGTCGATGTGGATGGGGGGGTCAGGCCCTCTGTCAGTTCGCTGGTTAGTTTTTATTATCCCCAGAGAGGAGAAGTGGGCATGTGTTTGGCAGGTGAAAAGGGCGGATTCTGTTTCAGAGAATTAACGATGATCCCCATGGTCATCCCGTTCCTTTAATAATCCTTTACTTCATCAGCTGGAAATCCACCATGGTTCTATATACTCCTCTTTGCGTGGGAACAGGTAACTGGCTTGTTCCAAGAAGTATGCCGCAGAGCTTTTCAATTAACCAGTACGTTGAAAATTATTTGCAGGTGTTCAGCGTTTCACCATAATTGTGATAACGTTTGTTTGTGCCTCCTGAAACCCAAGAAGGCTGCGACGGACATAACTATGCTGAGGAGTAGCTGACTTGGTGTTGCCTATTTGTGTTAGTGGAGACTGACAAGAAGCCATTCTTCTAAGTATGATCCCACCACCATTTTTCCATTGTTTTAAAAGGCATGGAAATTTTGCAAGTTAGCATTATAATTAGTAGGTGGAGGGTACGGTTTTTTTTTTTTGTGTGTGGTCGATGTGGATACGGGGGTCAGGCCCTCTGTCAGTTCGCTGGTTAGTTTTTATTATCCCCAGAGATGAGAAGTGGGCATTTGTTTGGCAGGTGAAAAGGGCGGATTCTGTTTCAGAGAATTAACGATGAACCCCATGGTCATCCCGTTCCTTTAATAATCCTTTACTTCATCAGCTGGAAATCCACCATGGTTCTATATACTCCTCTTTGCGTGGGAACAGGTAACTGGCTTGTTCCAAGAAGTATGCCGCGGAGCTTTTCAATTAACCACTACCTTGAAAATTATTTGCAGGTGTTCAGCGTTTCACCATAATTGTGATAACTTTTCTTTGTGCCTCCTGAAACCCAAGAAGGCTGTGACGGACATAAATATGCTGAGGCGTAGCTGACTTGGTTTTGCCAATTTTTGTTAGTGGAGACTGACAAGATACCATTCTTCGAAGTATCATCTCACCATCATTTTTCCATTGTTTAAAATTGCTTGAAAATTCTGCAAGTTAGCATTATAATTAGTAGCTGGAGGCTACCGTGTTTTTTTTTTTTTTTCCCTGTGGGTTCAGTGTGGATGTGTTGGTCAGGACCTCTGTCAGTTCGCTGGTTTGTTTTTATTTTCCCCAGACAGGAGAAGTAGGTATTATTATGGCAGGTGAAAACTGCGGATCTGTTTCAGAGAATTAAACAGGATCCGCATGGTAATCCCGTTCCTTTAAGAATCCTTTGCTTCATGAGCTGGGAATCCACCATGGTTCTATATACTTCTCTATGCCTGGGCACAGGAAACTGGCTTGTTCCAAGAAGTATGCCTTAGAGCTTTTCAATTAACCAGTATGTTGAAAATCCTTTGCAGGTTTTCAGCGTTTCACCATAATTGTGATAACGTGTGTATGTGCCTACTGAAACCAAATATGGCTGCTACAGACATAACTATGCTGAGGCGTAGCTGACTTCGTGTTGCCTATTTTTGTTAGTGGAGACTGACAAGAAGCCATTCTTCTAAGTATCATCTCACCATCATTTTTCCATTGTTTAAAAAGGCTGGAAAATTTTGCAAGTTAGCATTATAATTAGTAGCTGGAGGCTACGGAGTTTTTTTTCTTTTTTTCCTGTGGGGTTGGTGGGGATGTGTTGGTCAGGCCCTCTGTCAGTTCGCTGGTTTGTTTTTATTATCCCCAGAGAGGAGAAGTGGGTATTAGTATGGCAGGTGAAAACTGCGGATCTGTTTCAGAGAATTAAACAGGATCCGCATGGTAATCCCGTTCCTTTAACAATCCTTTGCTTCATGAGCTGGGAATCCACCATGGTTCTATATACTACTCTATGCGTGGGCACAGGAAACTGGCTTGTTCCAAGTAGTATGCCTCAGAGATTTTCAATTAACCAGTATGTTGAAAATCCTTTCCAGGTTTTCAGCGTTTCACCATAATTGTGATAACGTGTGTATGTGCCTACTGAAACCAAATATGGCTGCTACGGACATAACTATGCTGAGGCATAGCTGACTCGGTGTTGCCTATTTTTGTCAGTGGAGACTGACAAGAAGCCATTCTTCTAAGTATCATCCTACCATCATTTCTCCATTGTTTAAAAATGCAGGGAAATTTTGCAAATTGGCATTATACTTAGTAGCTGGAGGGTACTTTTTTTTTTTTGTGTGGTCGGTCAGGATGGGTGTTCAGGCCCTCTGTCAGATCGCTGGTTTGTTTTTATTATCCCCAGAGAAGAGTAGTGGTCATGTGTTTGGCAGGTGAAAAGTGCGGATTCTGTTTCAGAGAATTAAACAAGATCCGCATGGTCATCTCATTCCTTTAAGAATCCTTTGCTTCATCAGCTGGGATTCCACCATGTTTCTATATACTCCTCTATGCGTGGGCACAGGTACCTGGCTTGGTCCAAGAAGTATGCTGGAGAGTTTTCAAATTAACCAGTACGTTGAAAATTATTTGCAGGTTTTCAGCGTTTCACCATAATTTTGATAACGTTTGTATGTGCCTCCTGAAACCCAAGAAGGCTGCGACGGACATAACTATGCTGAGGAGTAGCTGACTTGGTGTTGCCTATTTTTGTTAGTGGAGACAGACAAGAAGCCATTCTTCTAAGTATCATCCCACCACCATTTTTCCATTGTTTAAAATGCAGGAAAATTTTGCAAGTTAGCATTATAATTAGTAGCTGGAGGGTACGGTTTTTTTTTTTATGCGGTCGATGTGGATGGGGGGGTCAGGCCCTCTGTCAATTCGCTGGTTAGTTTTTATTATCCCCAGAGAGGAGAAGTAGGCATGTGTTTGGCAGGTTAAAAGTTCGGATTCTGTTTCAGAGAATGAAACAGGATCCGCATGCTCATCCTGTTCCTTTAGGAAACTTTTGCTTCATCATCTGGGAATCCACCATGGTTCTATATACCCCTCTATGTTTGGGCACAGGTAACTGGCTTGTTCCAAGAAGTATGCCGCAGACCTTTTCAATTAAGCAGTACGTTGAAAATTATTTGCAGGTTTTCAGCGTTTCACCATAATTCTTATAACATTTGTATGTGTCTCCTGAAACCCAATATGGCTGCCACGAACATAAGTATGCTGAGGCGTAGCTGACTTCCTGTTGCCTATTTTTGTTAGTGGAGACTGACAAGAAGCCATTCTTCTAAGTATCATCCCACCATCATTTTTCCATTGTTTAAAAATGCAGGGAAATTTTGCAAGTTATCATTATAATTAGTAGCTGGGGGGTACTTTTTTTTTTTTGTGGGTTCAGTGTGGATGGATTGGTCAAGCCCTCTGTCAGTTCGCTGGTTTTGTTTTTATTATCCCCAGAGAGAAGAAGTGGGTATTAGTATGGCAGGTGAAAACTGCGGATCTGTTTCAGAGAATTAAACAGGATCCGCATGGTAATCCCGTTCCTTTAAGAATCCTTTGCTTCATGAGCTGGGAATCCACCATGGTTCTATATACTTCTCTATGAGTGGGCACAGGAAACTGGCTTGTTCCAAGAAGTATGCCTCAGAGCTTTTCAATTAACCAGTATGTTGACAATCCTTTGCAGGTTTTCAGCGTTTCACCATAATTGTGATAACGTATGTGCCTACTGAAACCAAATATGGCTGCTACGGACATAACTATGCTGAGGCATAGCTGACTTGGTGTTGCCTATTTTTGTCAGTGGAGACTGACAAGAAGCCATTCTTCTAAGTATCATCCCACCAAAATTTCTGCATTGTTTAAAAATGCAGGGAAATTTTGCAAATTGGCATTATAATTAGTAGCTGGAGGGTACATTTTTTTTGTGGGGTCGGTCAGGATGGGTGTTCCGGCCCTCTGTCAGATCCCTGGTTTGTTTTTATTATCCCAGAGAAGAGTAGTGGGCATGTGTTTGGCAGGTGAAAAGTGCGGATTCTGTTTCAGAGAATTAAACAGGATCCGCATGGTCATCTCATTCCTTTTAGAATCCTTTGCTTCATCAGCAGGGATTCCACCATGTTTCTATATACTCCTCTATGCCTGGGCACAGGTACCTGGCTTGTTCCAAGAAGTATGCTGGAGAGTTTTCAAATTAACCAGTACGTTGAAAATTATTTGCAGATTTTCAGCGTTTCACCAAAATTTTGATAACGTGTGTATGTGCCTCCTGAAACCCAAGAAGGCTGCGCCGGACATAACTATGCTGAGGAGTAGCTGACTTGGTGTTGCCTATTTTTGTTAGTGGAGACAGAAAAGAAGCCATTCTTCTAAGTATCATCCCACCACCATTTTTCCATTGTTTTAAAATGCAGGGAAATTTTGCAAGTTAGCATTATAATTAGTAGCTGGAGGTAACGGTTTTTCTTTTGTGTGTGGTCGATGTGGATGGGGGGGTCAGGCCCTTTGTCAGTTCGCTGGTTAGTTTTTATTATCCCCTGAGAGGAGAAGTGGGCATGTGTTTGGCAGGTGAAAAGTTCGGATTCTGTTTCAGAGAATGAAACAGGATCCGCATGCTCATCCCGTTCCTTTAGGAAACTTTTGCTTAATCAGCTGGGAATCCACCATGGTTCTGTATACTCCTCTATTTTTGGGCACAGGTAACTGGCTTGTTCCAAGAAGTATGCCGCAGAGCTTTTCAATTAAGCAGTACGTTGAAAATTATTTGCAGGTTTTCAGCGTTTCACCATAATTCTTATAACATTTGTATGTGTCTCCTGAAACCCAATATGGCTGCCACGAACATAAGTATGCTGAGGCGTAGCTGACTTCCTGTTGCCTATTTTTGTTAGTGGAGACTGACAAGAAGCCATTCTTCTAAGTATCATACCACCATCATTTTTCCATTGTTTAAAAATGCAGGGAAATTTTGCAAGTTATCATTATAATTAGTAGCTGGGGGGTACTTTTTTTTTTTTTGTGGGTTCAGTGTGGATGGATTGGTCAGGCCCTCTGTCAGTTCGCTGGTTTGTTTTTATTATCCCCAGAGAGAAGAAGTGGGTATTAGTATGGCAGGTGAAAACTGCGGATCTGTTTCAGAGAATTAAACAGGATCCGCATGGTAATCCCGTTCCTTTAAGAATCCTTTGCTTCATGAGCTGGGAATCCACCATGGTTCTATATACTTCTCTATGAGTGGGCACAGGAAACTGGCTTGTTCCAAGAAGTATGCCTCAGAGCTTTTCAATTAACCAGTATGTTGACAATCCTTTGCAGGTTTTCAGCGTTTCACCATAATTGTGATAACGTATGTGCCTACTGAAACCAAATATGGCTGCTACGGACATAACTATGCTGAGGCATAGCTGACTTGGTGTTGCCTATTTTTGTCAGTGGAGACTGACAAGAAGCCATTCTTCTAAGTATCATCCCACCAAAATTTCTGCATTGTTTAAAAATGCAGGGAAATTTTGCAAATTGGCATTATAATTAGTAACTGGAGGGTACGGTTTTTTTTTGTGTGTGTGTGTGGTCGATGTGGATACGGGGGTCAGGCCCTCTGTCAGTTCGCTGGTTAGTTTTTATTATCCCCAGAGAGGAGAAGTGGGTATGTTTTTGGCAGGTGAAAAGGGCGGATTCTGTTTCAGAGAATTAACGATGATCCCCATGGTTATCCCGTTCCTTTAATAATCCTTTACTTCATCAGCTGGAAATCCACCATGGTTCTATATACTCCTCTTTGCGTGGGAACAGGTAACTGGCTTGTTCCAAGAAGTATGCCGCAGAGCTTTTCAATTAACCACTACGTTGAAAATTATTTGCAGGTGTTCAGCATTTCACCATAATTGTGATAACGTTTGTTTGTGCCTCCTGAAACCCAAGAAGGCTGCGACGGACATAACTATCCTGAGGAGTAGCTCACTTGGTTTTGCCTATTTTTGTTACTGGAGACTGACAAGAAGCCATTCTTCTAAGTATCATCCCACCACCATTTTTCCATTGTTTTAAAATGCAGGGAAATTTTGCAAGTTAGCATTATAATTAGTAGCTGGAGGGTACGGTTTTTATTTTTGTGTGTGGTCGATGTGGATGGGGGGGTCAGGCCCTCTGTCAGTTCGCTGGTTAGTTTTTATTATCCCCAGAGAGGTGAAGTGGGCATGTGTTTGGCAGGTGAAAAAGGCGGATTCTGTTTCAGAGAATTAACGATGATCCCCATGGTCATCCCGTTCCTTTAATAATCCTTTACTTCATCAGCTGGAAATCCACCATGGTTCTCTATACTCCTCTTTGCGTGGGAACAGGTAACTGGCTTGTTCCAAGAAGTATGCCGCAGAGCTTTTCAATTAACCACTACGTTGAAAATTATTTGCAGGTGTTCAGCGTTTCACCATAATTGTGATAACGTTTGTTTGTGCCTCCTGAAACCCAAGAAGGCTGCGACGGACATAACTATGCTGAGGCCTAGCTGACTTGGTTTTGCCTATTTTTGTTAGTGGAGACTGACAAGAAGCCATTCTTCTAAGTATCATCCCACCATCATTTCTCCTTTGTTTACAAATGCAGGAAAATTTTGCAAATTGGCATTATAATTAGTAGCTGGAGGGTACTTTTTTGTTTTGGTGTCGGTCAGGATGGGTGTTCAGGCCCTCTGTCAGATCGCTGGTTTGTTTTTATTATCCCCAGAGAAGAGTAGTGGGCATGTTTTTGGCAGGTGAAAAGTGCGGATTCTGTTTCAGAGAATTAAACAGGATCCGCATGGTCATCTCATTCCTTTTAGAATCCTTTGCTTCATCAGCTGGGATTCTACCATGTTTCTATATACTCCTCTATGGGTGGGCACAGGTACCTGGCTTGTTCCAAGAAGTATGCTGGAGAGTTTTCAAATTAACCAGTACGTTGAAAGTTATTTGCAGGTTTTCAGCGTTTCACCATAATTTTCATAACGTTTGTATGTGCCTCCTGAAACCCAAGAAGGCTGCGACGGACATAACTATGCTGAGGAGTAGCTGACTTGGTGTTGCCTATTTTTGTTAGTGGAGACAGCCAAGAAGCCATTCTTCTAAGTATCATCCCACCACCATTTTTCCATTGTTTTAAAATGCAGGGAAATTTTGCAAGTTAGCATTATAATTAGTAGCTGGAGGGAACGGTTTTTCTTTTGTTGTGGTCGATGTGGATGGGGGGGTCAGGCCCTCTGTCAGTTCGCTGGTTAGTTTTTATCATCCCCAGAGAGGAGAAGTGGGCATGTGTTTGGCAGGTGAAAAGTTCGGATTCTGTTTCAGAGAATGAAACAGGATCCGCATGCTCATCCCGTTCCTTTAGGAAACTTTTGCTTCATCAGCTGGGAATCCACCATGGTTCTATATACTCCTCTATTTTTGGGCAGAGGTAACTGGCTTGTTCCAAGAAGTATGGCGCAGAGGATTTCAATTAAGCAGTACGTTGAAAATTATTAGCAGGTTTTCAGCGTTTCACCATAATTTTGATAACGTTTGTATGTGCCTCCTGAAACCGAAGAGGCTGCGACGGACATAACTATGCTGAGGAGTAGCTGACTTGGTGTTGCCTATTTTTGTTAGTGGAGACAGACAAGAAGCCATTCTTCTAAGTATCATCTCACCACCATTTTTCCATTGTTTTAAAATGCAGGGACATTTTGCAAGTTAGCATTATAATTAGTAGCTTGAGGGTACGGTTTTTTTTGTGTGTGGTCGATGTGGATGGGGGGGTCAGGCCCTCTGTCAGTTCGCTGGTTAGTTTTTATTATCCCCAGAGAGGAGAAGTGGGCGTGTGTTTGGCAGGTGAAAAGGGCGGATTCTGTTTCAGAGAATTAAGGATGATCCCCATGGTCATCCCGTTCCTTTAAAAATCCTTTACTTCATCAGCTGGAAATCCACCATGGTTCTATATACTCCTCTTTGCGTGGGAACAGGTAACTGGCTTGTTCCAAGAAGTATGCCGCAGAGCTATTCAATTAACCACTACGTTGAAAATTATTTGCAGGTGTTCAGCGTTTCACCATAATTGTGATAACGTTTGTTTGTGCCTCCTGAAACCCAAGAAGGCTGCGACGGACATAACTATGCTGAGGAGTAGCTGACTTGGTGTTGCCTATTTTTGTTAGTGCAGACTGACAAGAAGCCATTCTTCTAAGTATCATCCCACCACCATTTTTCCATTGTTTTAAAATGCAGGGAAATTTTGGAAGTTAGCATTATAATTAGTAGCTGGAGGGAACGGTTTTTTTTGTGTGTGTGGTCGATGTGGATGAGGGCGTCAGGCCCTCTGTCAGTTCGCTGGTTAGTTTTTATTATCCCCAGAGAGGAGAAGTGGGCATGTGTTTGGCAGGTGAAAAGGGCGGATTCTGTTTCAGAGAATTAACGATGATCCCCATGGTCATCCCGTTCCTTTAATAATCCTTTACTTCATCAGCTGGAAATCCACCATGGTTCTATATACTCCTCTTTGCGTGGGAACAGGTAACTGGCTTGTTCCAAGAAGTATGCCGCAGAGCTTTTCAATTAACCACTACGTTGAAAATTATTTGCAGGTGTTCAGCGTTTCACCATAATTGTGATAAGGTTTGTTTGTGCCTCCTGAAACCCAAGAAGGCTGCCACGGACATAACTATGCTGAGGCGTAGCTGACTTGGTTTTGCCTATTTTTGTTAGTGGAGACTGAGAAGAATCCATTCTTCTAAGTATCATCTCACCATCATTTTCCCATTGTTTAAAAATGCAGGAAAATTTTGCAAGTTAGCATTATAATTAGTAGCTGGAGGCTACGGTGTTTTTTTTTTTTTTTTTCCCGTGGGGTCGGTGTGGATGTGTTGGTCAGGCACTCTGTCAGTTCTCTGGTTTGTTTTTATTATCCCCAGAGAGGAGAAGTGGGTATTAGTATGGCAGGTGAAAACTGCGGATCTGTTTCAGAGAATTAAACAGGATCCGCATGGTAATCCCGTTCTTTTAAGAAACCTTTGCTTCATGAGCTGGGAATCCACCATGGTTCTATATACTTCTCTATGCATGGACACAGGAAACTAGCTTGTTCGAAGAAGTATGCCTCAGAGCTTTTCAATTAACCAGTATGTTGAAAATCCTTTGCAGGTTCAGCGTTTCACCATAAGTATGATAACGTGTGTATGTGCCTGCTGAAACCAAATATGGCTGCTACGGACATAACTATGCCGAGGCGTAGCTGACTTGGTGTTGCCTATTTTTGTCAGTGGAGACTGACAAGAAGCCATTCTTCTAAGTATCATCCCACCATCATTTCTCCATTGTTTAAAAATGCAGGGAAATTTTGCAATTTGGCATTTTAATTAGTTGCTGGAGGGTACTTTTTTTTTTGTGGGGTCGGTCAGGATGGGTGTTCAGGCCCTCTGTCAGATCGCTGGTTTGTTTTTATTATCCCCAGAGAAGAGTAGTGGGCATGTGTTTGGCAGGTGAAAAGTGCGGATTCTGTTTCAGAGAATTAAACAGGATCCGCATGGTCATCTCATTCCTTTAAGAATCCTTTGCTTCATCAGCTGGGATTCCACCATGTTTCTATATACTCCTCTATGCGTGGGCACAGGTAGCTGGCTTGTTCCAAGAAGTATGCTGGAGAGTTTTCAAATTAACCAGTACGTTGAAAATTATTTGCAGATTTTCATCGTTTCACCATAATTTTGATAACGTTTGTATGTGCCTCCTGAAACCCAAGAAGGCTGCGACGGACATAACTATGCTGAGAAGTAGCTGACTTGGTGTTGCCTATTTTTGTTAGTGGAGACAGACAAGAAGCCATTCTTCTAAGTATCATCCCACCACCATTTTTCCATTGTTTTAAAATGCAGGGAAATTTTGCAAGTTAGCATTATAGTTAGTAGCTGGAGGGTACGGTTTTTTTGTGTGTGTCGTCGATGTGGATGGGGGGTTCAGGCCCTCTGTGAGTTCGCTGGTTAGTTTTTATTATCCCCAGAGAGGAGAAGTGGGCATGTGTTTGGCAGGTGAAAAGGGCGGATTCTGTTTCAGAGAATTAACGATGATCCCCATCGTCATCCCGTTCCTTTAATAATCCTTTACTTCATCAGCTGGAAATCCACCATGGTTCTATATACTCCTCTTTGCGTGGGAACAGGTATATGGCTTGTTCCAAGAAGTATGCCGCAGAGCTTTTCAATTAACCACTACGTTGAAAATTATTTGCAGGTGTTCAGCATTTCACCATAATTGTGATAACGTTTGTTTGTGCCTCCTGAAACCCAAGAAGGCTGCGACGGACATAACTATGCTGAGGAGTAGCTGACTTGGTGTTGCCTATTTTTGTTAGTGGAGACTGACAAGAAGCCATTCTTCTAAGTATCATCCCACCACCATTTTTCCATTGTTTTAAAATGCAGGGAAATTTTGCAAGTTAGCATTATAATTAGTAGCTGGAGGGTACGGTTTTTTTTTTTTTGTGTGGTCGATGTGGATGGAGGGGTCAGGCCCTCTGTCAGTTCGCTGATTAGTTTTTATTATCCTCAGAGAGGAGAAGTGGGCATGTGTTTGGCAGGTGAAAAGGGCGGATTCTGTTTCAGAGAATTAACGATGATCCCCATGGTCATCCCGTTCCTTTAATAATCCTTTACTTCATCAGCTGGAAATCCACCATGGTTCTATATACTCCTCTTTGCGTGGGAACAGGTAACTGGCTTGTTCCAAGAAGTATGCCGCAGAGCTTTTCAATTAACCAGTACGTTGAAAATTATTTGCAGGTGTTCAGCGTTTCACCATAATTGTGATAACGTTTGTTTGTGCCTCCTGAAACCCAAGATGGCTGCCACGAACATAACTATGCTGAGGCGTAGCTGACTTGGTTTTGCCAATTTTTGTTAGTGGAGACTGACAAGAATCCATTCTTCTAAGTATCATCTCACCATCATTTTTCCATTGTTTAAAAATGCAGGAAAATTTTGCAAGTTAGCATTATAGTTAGTAGCTGGAGGCTACGGTGTTTTTTTTTTTTTTTCCTGTGGGGTCGGGGTGGATGTGTTTGTCTGGCCCTCTGTCAGTTCGCTGGTTAGTTTTTGTTATCCCCAGAGAGGAGAAGTGGGCATGTGTTTTGCAGGTGAAAAGGGCGGATTCTGTTTCAGAGAATTAAAGATGATCCCCATGGTCATCCCGTTCCTTTAATAATCCTTTACTTCATCAGCTGGAAATCCACCATGGTTCTATATACTCCTCTTTGCGTGGGAACAGGTAACTGGCTTGTTCCAAGAAGTATGCCGCAGAGATTTTCAATTACCCACTACGTTGAAAATTATTTGCAGGTGTTCAGCGTTTCACCATAATTGTGATAACGTTTGTTTGTGCCTCCTGAAACCCAAGAAGGCTGCGACGGACATAACTATGCTGAGGCGTAGCTGACTTGGTTTTGCATATTTTTGTTAGTGGAGACTGACAAGAATCCATTCTTCTAAGTATCATCTCACCATCATTTTTCCATTGTTTAAAAATGCAGGAAAATTTTGCAAGTTAGCATTCTAATTAGTAGCTGGAGGCTTCGGTGTTTTTTTTTTTTTTTTTTTTCCTGTGGGATCGGTGTGGGTGTGTTGGTCAGGCCCTCTGTCAGTTGGCTGGTTTGTTTTTATTATCCCCAGAGAGGAGAAGTAGGCATGTGTTTGGAAGGTGAAAAGTTCGGATTCTGTTTCAGAGAATGAAACAGGATACGCATGCTCATCCCGTTCCTTTAGGAAACTTTCGCTTCATCAGCTGGGAATCCACCATGGTTCTATATACTCCTCTATGTGTGGGCACAGGTAACTGGCTTGTTCCAAGAAGTATGCCGCAGAGCTTTTCAATTAACCACTACGTTGAAAATTATTTGCAGGTTTTCAGCGTTTCACCATATTTCTTATAAAGTTTGTATGTGTCTCCTGAAAACCAATATGGCTGCCAAGGACATAGGTATGCTGAGGCTTAGCTGACTTCGTGTTGCCTATTTTTGTTAGTGGAGACTGACAAGAAGCCATTCTTCTAAGTATCATCCCACCATCATTTTTCCATTGTTTAAAAATGTAGGGAAATATTGCAACTTAGCATTATAATTAGTAGCTGGAGGGTACTATTTTTTTTTTTTGTGGGGTCAGTGTGGATGGGTTGGTAAGGCCCTCTGTCAGTTCGCTGGTTTGTTTTTATTATCCCCAGAGAGGAGAAGTGGGTATTAGTATGGCAGGTGAAAACTGCGGATCTGTTTCAGAGAATTAAACAGGATCCGCATGGTAATCCTGTTCCTTTAAGAATCCTTTGCTTCATGAGCTGGGAATCCACCATGGTTCTATATACTTCTCTATGTGTTGGCACAGAAAACTGGCTTGTTCCAAGAAGTATGCCTCAGAGATTTTCAATTAACCAGTATGTTGAAAATCCTTTGCAGGTTTTCAGCGTTTCACCATAATTGTGATAACGTGTGTATGTGTCTCCTGAAACCAAATATGGCTGCTACGGACATAAATATGCTGAGGCGTAGTTGACTTGGTGTTGCCTATTTATGTCAGTGGAGACTGACAAGAAGCCATTCTTCTAAGTATCATCCCACCATCATTTCTCCATTGTTTAAAAATGCAGGGAAATTTTGCCAATTGGCATTATAATTAGTAGCTGGAGGGTACTTTTTTTTTTGTGGGGTCGGTCAGGATGGGTGTTCAGGCCCTCTGTCAGATCGCTGGTTTGTTTTTATTATCCCCAGAGAAGAGTAGTGGGCATGTGTTTGGCAGGTGAAAAGTGCGGATTCTGTTTCAGAGAATTAAACAGGATCAGCATGGTCATCTCATTCCTTTAAGAATCCTTTGCTTCATCAGCTGGGATTCCACCATGTTTCTATATACTCCTCTATGCGTGGCCACAGGTACCTGGCTTGTACCAAGAAGTATGCTGGAGAGTTTTCAAATTAACCAGTACGTTGAAAATTATTTGCAGGTTTTCAGCGTTTCACCGTAATTGTGATAACGTTTGTATGTGCCTCCTGAAACGGAAGAAGGCTGCTACGGACATAACTATGCTGTGGAGTAGCTGACTTGGTGTTGCCTATTTTTGTTAGTGGAGACAGACAAGAAGCCATTCTTCTAAGTATCATCCCACCACCGTTTTTCCATTGTTTTAAAATGCAGGGAAATTTTGCAAGTTAGCATTATAATTAGTAGGAGGAGGGTACGGTATTTTTTTGTGTGTGGACTATGTGGATGGGGGGGGTCAGGCCCTCTGTCAGTTCGCTGGTTAGTTTTTATTATCCCAGGAGAGGAGAAGTGGGCATGTGTTTGGCAGGTGAATAGGGCGGATTCTGTTTAGGAGAATTAACGATGATCACCAGGGTCATCCCGTTCCTTTAATAATCCTTTACTTCATCAGCTGGAAATCCACCATGGTTCTATATACTCCTCTTTGCCTGGGAACAGGTAACTGGCTTGTTCCAAGAAGTATGCCGCAGAGCTTTTCAATTAACCAGTACGTTGAAAATTATTTGCAGGTGTTCAGCGTTTCACCATAATTGTGATAACGTTTGTTTGTGCCTCCTGAAACCCAAGAAGGCTGCGACGGACTTAACTATGCTGAGGAGTAGCTGACTTGGTGTTGCCTATTTTTGTTAGTGGAGACTGGCAAGAAGCCATTCTTCTAAGTATCATCCCACCACCATTTTTCCATTGTTTTAAAATGCAGGGAAATTCTGCAAATTGGCATTATAATTAGTAGCTGGAGGGTACTTTTTTGTTTTGTGGGTTCGGTCAGGATGGGTGTTCAGGCCCTCTGTCAGATCGCTGGTTTGTTTTTATTATCCCCAGAGAAGAGTAGTGGGCATGTGTTTCGCAGGTGAAAATTGCGGATTCTGTTTCAGAGAATGATACAGGATCCGCATGCTCATCCCGTTCATTTAGAAAAATTTGCTTCATCAGGTGGGAATCCACCATGGTTCTATATACTCCTCTATGTGTGGGCACAGGTAACTAGCTTGTTCCAAGAAGTATGCCGCAGAGCTTTTCAATTAAGCAGTACGTTGAAAATCATTTGCAGGTTTTCAGCGTTTCACCATAATTCTTATAACGTTTGTATGTGTCTCCTGAAACCCAATATGGCTGCCACGGATATAAGTATGCTGACGCGTAGCTGAATTCGTGTTGCCTATTTTTTTAGTGGAGCCTGACAAGAAGCCATTCTTCTAAGTATCATCCCACCATCATTTCTCCATTGTTTAAAAATGCAGGGAAATTTTGTAAATTGGCATTATAATTAGTAGCTGAGGGTACTTTTTTTTTTTTGTGGGGTCGGTCAGGATGGGTGTTCAGGCCCTCTGTCAGATCGCTGGTTAGTTTTTATTATCCCCAGAGAGGAGAAGTTGGCATGTGTTTGGCAGGTGAAAAGGGCGGATTCTGTTTCAGAGAATTAACGATGATCCCCATGGTCATCCCGTTCCTTTAATAATCCTTTACTTCATCAGCTCGAATTCCACCATGGTTCTATATACTCCTCTTTGCGTGGGAACAGGTAACTGGCTTGTTCTAAGAAGTATGCCGCAGAGCTTTTCAATTAACCAGTACGTTGAAAACTATTTGCAGGTGTTCAGCGTTTCACCATAATTGTGATAACGTTTGTTTGTGCCTCCTGAAACCCAAGAAGGCTGCGACGGACATAACTATGCTGAGGAGTAGCTGACTTGGTGTTGCCTATTTTTGTTAGTGGAGACAGACAAGAAGCCATTCTTCTAAGTATCATCCCACCACCATTTTTCCATTGTTTTAAAATGCAGGGAAATTTTGCAAGTTAGCATTATAATTAGTAGCTGGAGGGTACGGTTTTTTTTTGTGTGTGTGTGGTCGATGTGGATGGGGGGTCAGGCCCTCTGTCAGTTCGCTTGTTAGTTTTTATTATCCCCAGAGAGGAGAAGTGGGCATGTGTTTGGCAGGTGAAAAGGGCGGATTCTGTTTCAGAGAATTAACGATGATCCCCATGGTCATCCCGTTCCTTTAATAATCCTTTACTTCATCAGCTGGAAATCCACCATGGTTCTATATACTCCTCTTTGCGTGGGAACAGGTAACTGGCTTGTTCCAAGAAGTATGCCGCAGAGCTTTTCAATTAACCACTACGTTGAAAATTATTTGCAGGTGTTCAGCGTATCACCATAATTGTGATAACGTTTGTTTGTGCCTCCTGAAACCCAAGAAGGCTGCGACGGACAAAACTATGCTGAGGAGTAGCTGACTTGGTGTTGCCTATTTTTGTCAGTGGAGACTGACAAGATGCCATTCTTCTAAGTATCATCCCACCATCATTTCTCCATTGTGTAAAAATGCAGGGAAATTCTGCAAATTGGCATTATAATTAGTAGCTGGAGGGTCATTTTTTTTTTGTGGGTTCGGTCAGGATGGGTGTTCAGGCCCTCTGTCAGATCGCTGGTTTGTTTTTATTATCCCCAGAGAAGAGTAGTGGGCATGTGTTTGGCAGGTGAAAAGTGCGGATTCTGTTTCAGAGAATGATACAGGATCCGCATGCTCATCCCGATCCTTTAGAAAAATTTGCTTCATCAGGTGGGAATCCACCATGGTTCTATATACTCCTCTATGTGTGGGCACAGGTAACTAGCTTGTTCCAAGAAGTATGCTGCAGAGCTTTTCAATTAAGCAGTACGTTGAAAATCATTTGCAGGTTTTCAGCGTTTCACCATAATTCTTATAACGTTTGTATGTGTCTCCTGAGACCCAATATGGCTGCCACGGATATAAGTATGATGAGGCGTAGCTGAATTCGTGTTGCCTATATTTTTAGTGGAGCCTGACAAGAAGCCATTCTTCTAAGTATCATCCCACCATCATTTCTCCATTGTTTAAAAATGCAGGGAAATTTTGCAAATTGGCATTATAATTAGTAGCTCGAGGCTACGGTGTTTTTTTTTTTGTTTTTCCTGTGGGGTCGGTGTGGATGTGTTGGTCAGGCCCTCTGTCAGTTCGCTGGTTGTTTTTATTATCCCCAGAGAGGAGAAGTGGGTATTAGTATGGCAGGTGAAAACTGCGGATCTGTTTCAGAGAATTAAACAGGATCCGCATGGTAATCCCGTTCCTTTAAGAATCCTTTGCTTCATCAGCTGGGAATCCTCCATGTTTCTATATACTTCTCTATTCTTGGGCACAGGAAACTGGCTTTTTCCAAGAAGTATGCCTCAGAGCTTTTCAATTAACCAGTATGTTGAAAATCCTTTGCAGGTTTTCAGCGTTTCACCATAATTGTGATAATGTGTGTATGTGCCTACTGAAACCAAATATGGCTGCTACGGACATAACTATGCTGAGGCGTAGCTGACTTGGTGTTGCCTATTTTTGTCAGTGGAGACTGACCAGAAGCCATTCTTCTAAGTATCATCCCGCCATCATTTCTCCATTGTTTAAAAATGCAGGGAAATTTTGCAAATTGGCATTATAATTAGTAGCTGGAGGGTACTTTTTTTTTTGTGGGGTCGGTCAGGATGGGTGTTCAGGCCCTCTGTCAGATCGCTGGTTTGTTTTTATTATCCCCAGAGAAGAGTAGTGGGCATGTGTTTTGCAGGTGAAAAGTGCGGATTCTGTTTCAGAGAATTAAACAGGATCCGCATGGTCATCTCATTCCTTTAAGAATCCTTTGCTTCATCAGCTGGGATTCCACCATGTTTCTATATACTCCTTTATGCGTGGGCACAGGTACCTGGCTTGTTCCGAGAAGTATGCCGCAGAGCTTTTCAATTAACCACTACATTGAAAATTATTTGCAGGTGTTCAGCGTTTCACCATAATTTTGATAACGTTTGTATGTGCCTCCTGAAACCCAAGAAGCCTGCGACGGACATAACTATGCTGAGGAGTAGCTGACTTGGTGTTGCCTATTTTTGTTAGTGGAGACAGACAAGAATCCATTCTTCTAAGTATCATCCCACCACCATTTTTCCATTGTTTTAAAAGGCAGGGAAATTTTGCAAGTTAGCATTATAATTAGTGGCTGGAGGGTACGGTTTTTTTTGTGTGTGGTCTATGTTGATGGGGGGGGTCAGGCCCTCTGTCAGTTCGTTGGTTAGTTTTTATTATCCCCAGAGAGGAGAAGTGGGCATGTGTTTGGCAGGTGAAAAGTTCGGATTCTGTTTCAGAGGATGAAACAGGATCCGCATGCTCATCCCGTTCCTTTAGGAAACTTTTGCTTCATCAGCTGGGAATCCACCATGGTTCTATATACTCCTCTATGTGTGGGCACAGGTAACTGGCTTGTTCCAAGAAGTATGCCGCAGAGCTTTTCAATTAAGCAGTACGTTGAAAATTATTTGCAGGTTTTCAGCGTTTCACCATAATTCTTATAACGTTTGTATGTGTCTCCTGAAACCCAATATGGCTGCCACGGACATAAGTATGCTGAGGCGTAGCTGACTTCGTGTTGCCTATTTTTGTTAGTCGATACTGACAAGAAGCCATTCTTCTAAGTATCATCCCACCATCATTTTTCCATTGTTTAAAAATGCAGGGAAATTTTGCAAGTTATCATTATAATTAGTAGCTGGAGGGTACTTTTTTTTTTTTTTTTTGTGGGGTCAGTGTGGATGGGTTGGTCACGCCATCTGTCAATTCACTGGTTTGTTTTTATAATCCCCAGAGAGGAGAAGTGGGCATGTGTTTGGCAGGGGAAAACTGCGGATTCTGTTTCATAGAATTAAACAGGATCCGCATGGTCATCTCATTCCTTTAAATATCCTTTGCTTCATCAGCTGGGATTCCACCACGTTTCTATATACTCCTCTATGCGTGGGCACAGGTACCTGGCTTGTTCCAAGAAGTATGCTGGAGAGTTTTCAAATTAACCTGTACGTTGCAAATTATTTGCAGGTTTTCAGCGTTTCACCATAATTTTGATAAGGTTTGTATGTGCCTCCTGAAACCCAAGAAGGCTGCGACGGACATAACTATGCTGAGGAGTAGCTGACTTGGTGTTGCCTATTTCTGTTTGTGGAGACAGACAAGAAGCCATTCTTCTAAGTATCATCCCACCACCATTTTTCCATTGTTTTAAAATGCAGGGAAATTTTGCAAGTTAGCATTATAATTAGTAGCTGGAGGGTACGGTTTTTTTTTTGTGTGGTCGATGTGGATGGGGGGGTCAGGCCCTCTGTCAGTTCGCTGGTTAGTTTTTATTATCCCCAGAGAGGAGAAGTGGGCATGTGATTGGCAGGTGAAAAGGGCGGATTCTGTTTCAGAGAATTGACGATGATCCCCATGGTCATCCCGTTCCTTTAATAATCGTTTACTTCATCAGCTGGAAATCCACCATGGTTCTATATACTCCTCTTTGCGTGGGAACAGGTAACTGGCTTGTTCCAAGAAGTATGCCGCAGAGCTTTTCAATTAACCACTACGTTGAAAATTATTTGCAGGTGTTCAGCGTTTCAACATAATTGTGATAACGTTTGTTTGTGCCTCCTGAAACCCAAGAAGGCTGCGACGGACATAACTATGCTGAGGCGTAGCTGACTTGGTTTTGCCTATTTTTGTTAGTGGAGACTGACAAGAAGCCATTCTTCTAAGTATCATCTCACCATCATTTTTCCATTGTTTAAAAATGCAGGAAAATTTTGCAAGTTAGCATTATAATTAGTAGCTGGAGGCTACGGTGGATTTTTTTTTTTTTCCTGTGGGGTCGGTGTGGATGTGTTGGTCAGGCCCTCTGTCAGTTTGCTGGTTTGTTTTTATTATCCCCAGAGAGGAGAAGTGGGTATTAGTATGGCAGGTGAAAACTGCGGATCTGTTTCAGAGAATTAAACAGGATCCGCCTGGTAATCCCGTTCCTTTAAGAATCCTTTGCTTCATGAGCTGGGAAGCCACCACGGTTCTATATACTTCTCTATGCGTGGGCACAGGAAACTGGTTTGTTCTAAGAAGGATGCCTCAGAGCTTTTCAATTAACCAGTATGTTGAAAATCCTTTGCAGCTTTTCAACGTTTCACCGTAATTGTGATGACGTGTGTATGTGCGTACTGAAACCAAATATGGCTGCTACGGACATAACTATGCTGAGGCGTAGCTGACTTGGTGTTGCCTATTTTTGTCAGTGGAGACTGACGAGAAGCCATTCTTCTAAGTATCATCCCACCATCATTTCTCCATTGTTTAAAAATGCAGGGAAATTTTGCAAATTGGCAATATAATTAGTAGCTGGAGGGTACTTTTTTTTTTTGTGGGGTCGGCCAGGATGGGTGTTCAGGCCCTCTGTCAGATCGTTGGTTTGTTTTTATTATCCCCAGAGAAGAGTAGTGGGCATGTGTTTGGCAGGTGAAAAAGGCGGATTCAGTTTCAGAGAATTGACGATGATCCCCATGGTCATCCCGTTCCTTTAATAATCCTTTACTTCATCAGCTGGAAATGCACCATGGTTCTATATACTCCTCTTTGCGTGGGAACAGGTAACTGGCTTGTTCCAAGAAGTATGCCGCAGAGCTATTCAATTAACCACTACGTTGAAAATTATTTGCAGGTGTTCAGCGTTTAACCCTAACGAGAACCCCTAAAGATAACCCTGAACCCTATCCCTAACCCCAGCAGTAAACTTTAACCCTAAACCTAAGCCCAACCCCTAAACCTAATCCTATCCTTTTACCCTAAAACTAACCCCTAAACCTAACCCCTATACCTCACCCTAACTCTAACCCCAATCCTAATTCTAACCATACCCCTTCATAAAACACTAACTCCTAACCGCTAACCCTAACACTAACCAAAAACCCTAATCACTAATCCCTAACCCTAACGCTTAACCTTTACCCTGACCGTAAACCCTCACCCTAAATCTTAACACTGACCCTAATCTTAACCTTTAACTCTAAGCCTAACCCTTAAACCTACAGTAAGGAAGACCCTTAATGCTAATGGGATCCCTTATCCCTAACCCTAACACTACAGCTAAAAATAACCCTAACCTTGGATCCTTAAACCTAACCCCTAACACTTACTTTAACCCCTAAACCTAACCCTAATCCTAAGCATTAAACCTAACCCTATCTCTTAACCCTAACGCTTACCCTTACCCTAACGCCTAGATCTAACCCTAAATCTAACCTCCCGCCTAATCCTAACCTTAAGCCCTAATGCTAACACTAACCCTGAACCCTAAACCTACCCGTAACCCTTAACACTAACCCTATCCGTGAACCTAAACCCTGACCCTAACCATTACCCGCACCCAAGCATTTAACCCTGACCCTAACCCTAATCCGTAATGCTAACCCTAACACTAAACCCTAACCCTAAGCCCAACACTTAACCCTAATCCTATCCCTTAACCCTAACCCTAACCCTAATACTACCCCCTAAACGTAACCCTAACCATGACCAGTAAACCTAACCCTAACCTCTAACACAAACCATAGCACATAACTCTAACCCTAAAACTAACCCTAACCCTAACCCTAAACGCTAACCCTTAACCTTAACCCTAAGCGTTAACTCTCACGCTAACCTTTAATCCTAACCCTAATCCTAATCTTCAACCCTAAACCTAACACTTAACCCTAACCCTGTACCAAACCCTAACCCCTCATCTTAACCCTAACCTAAACCTCAACCCTAAACCAAAGTGTAACCGTTTAACCTAAGAGTAACCTTTAACCCTAACCCTAATCCCTAACCCTAAGCCCTCACCTTAACACTAAACTTCATCCTTAACCCTAACCATAATCCTAACCCTAAATCTAATTCTCAGACTTCTTGCTTTCTTAGAGTTTACAAAGCCTGCAATCCTCCGATGCCATGCGTGAAAGGAGGCTCTACCACTGTGTCCTGCATGAAACCCATGGGCCCATACCCAGAGTATGATAGAGTGGGTTCCCGGGTACAATCCCAGCCCCCTAAACTCCCCCTGCCCGCCTAATGCAGACAGGGCCCGTGCGCTAAGCATAAACAATACCTTTAACAGATAACCCTAACCCTGAACATAACACCCAACCCTGTTCCTATTTCTCCCCTTAACACGTAAACCTCACCGAGCACCTAACTTTAACCTCTTATCCTAACGTTAATGCATAACCCATTTCCCGAGAACAAGCCCTATCCCATAATTCTAACCCTATCTCCTAGTCATCACTGTGACACCTAATCCCTAACCCTAATTCTAAACCGCTAACCCTAACCGTAACCCTACCTACAACCCTAACACTGACAGTAACCCTTACTTCCAACCCCAACGCTATGCCTAAAAAATACCCTAACCCTTGACCCTAACCCTTCACCCTAACCCCTAAGCCTTACCCTAACCCTTAACCCTAATCCTAATCCTAACCATTAAACCTAACCCTAGCTCTTAAAGCTAACCCTAAACCTTACCCTCACGACTAGACCTAACCCTGACACTAACCTAACACCTAACCCCAACCAGAACCCCTAAAGCTAACCCTGAACCCTATCCCTAACCCTAGCAGTAAACTTTAACCCTAAACCTAAGCCCAACCCGTAACCCTAATCCTATCCTTTTACCCTAAAACTAACCCCAAACCTAACCCCTATACCTCACCCTAACTCTAACCCCAATCCTAATTCTAACCATACCCCTTCATAAAACACTAACTCCTAACCGCTAACCCTAACACTAACCAAATCCCTAATCACTAATCCCTAACCCTAACGCTTAACCTTTACCCTATCCGTTAACCCTCACCCTAAATCTTAACACTGACCCTAACCTTAACCTTTAACTCTAAGCCTAACCCTTAACCCTACAGTAAGGAAGACCCTTAATGCTAATGGGATCCCTTATCCCTAACCCTAACACTACAGGTAAAAATAACCCTAACCTTGGATCCTTAAACCTAACCCCTAACACTTACTTTAACCCCAAACCCTAACCCTAATCCTAAGCATTAAACCTAACGCTATCTCTTAACCCTAACGCTAGCCCTTACCCTAACGCCTAGATCTAACCCTAAATCTAACCTCCCGCCTAATCCTAACCTTAAGCCCTAATGCTAACACTAACCCTGAACCCTAAACCTACCCGTAACCCTTAACACTAACCCTATCCGTGAACCTAAACCCTGACCCTAACCATTACCCGCACCCAAGCATTTAACCCTGACCCTAACCCTAATCCGTAATGCTAACCCTAACACTAAACCCTAACCCTAAGCCCAACACTTAACCCTAATCCTATCCCTTAACCCTAACCCTAACCCTAACCCTAATGCTAACCCCTAAACGTAACCCTAACCATGACCAGTAAACCTAACCCTAACCTCTAACACAAACCATAGCACATAACTCTAACCCTAAAACTAACCCTAACCCTAACCCTAAACCCTAACTCTTAACCTTAACCCTAAGCGTTAACTCTCACGCTAACCTTTAATCCTAACCCTAATCCTAATCTTCAACCCTAAACCTAACACTTAACCCTAACCCTGTACCAAACCCTAACTCCTCATGTTAACCCTAACCGTAAACCTGAACCCTAAAGCAAAGTGTAACCGTTAAACCTAAGAGTAACCTTTAACCCTAACCCTATTCCCTAACCCTAAGCCCTCACCCTAACACTAAACTTCATCCTTAACCCTAACAATAATCCTAACCCTAAATCTCATTCTCAGACTTCTTGCTTTCTTAGAGTTTAGAGAGCCTGCAATCCTCCCATGCCATGCGTGAAAGGAGGCTCTACCACTGTGTCCTGCATGAAACCCACGGGCCCATACCCAGAGTATGATAGAGTGGGTTTCCGGGTACAATCCCAGCCCCCTAAACTCCCCCCGCCCGCCTAATGCAGACAGGGCCCGTGCGCTAAGCATAAACAATACCTTTAACAGATAACCCTAACCCTGAACATAACACCCAACCCTGTTCCTATTTCTCCCCTTAACACGTAAACCTCACCGTGCGCCTAACTTTAACCTCTTATCCTAACGTTAAGGCATAACCCATTTCCTGAGAACAACCCCTATCCCATAATTCTAACCCTATCTCCTAGTCATCACAGTGACACCTAATCCCTAACCCTAATTCTAAACCACTAACCCTAACCGTAACCCTACCTACAACCCTAACACTGACAGTAACCCTTACTTCTAACCCCAACGCTATGCCTAACAAAAACCCTAACCCTTGACCCTAATCCTTCACGCTAACCCCTAAGCCTGACCCTAACCCTTAACCCTAATCCTAATCCTAACCATTAAACCTAACCCTAGCTCTTAAAGCTAACCCTAAACCTTACCCTCACGACTAGACCTAACCCTGACACTAACCTAAAACCTAACCCTAACCAGAACCCCTAAAGCTAACCCTGAACCCTATCCCTATCCCTAGCAGTAAACTTTAACCCTAAACCTAAGCCCAACCCGTAACCCTAATCCTATCCTTTTACCCTAAAACTAACCCCTAAACCTAACCCCTATACCTCACCCTAACTCTAACCCCAATCCTAATTCTAACCATACCCTTTCATAAAACACTAACTCCTAACCGCTAAACCTAACACTAACCAAAAACCCTAATCACTATCCCTAAACCTAATGCTCAACGTTTACCTAACCGTTAACCCTCACCCTAAATCTTAACACTGACCCTAACCTTAACCTTTAACTCTAAGCCTAACCCTTAACCCTACAGTAAGGAAGACCCTTAATGCTAATGGGATCCCTTATCCCTAACCCTAACACTACAGCTAAAAATAAACCTAACCTTGGATCCTTAAACCTAACCCCTAACACTTACTTTAACCCCAAACCCTAACCCTAATCCTAAGCATTAAACCTAAACCTATCTCTTAACCCTAACGCTAGCCCTTACCCTAACGCCTAGATCTAACCCTAAATCTAACCTATCGCCTAATCCTAACCTTAAGCCCTAATGCTAACACTAACCCTGAACCCTAAACCTACCCGTAACCCTTAACACTAACCCTACCCGTGAACCTAAACCCTGACCCTAACCATTACCCGCACCCAAGCATTTAACCCTGACCCTAACCATAATCCTTAATGCTAACCTTAACACTAAACCCTAACCCTAACCCTAACCCTAAACCACAACCCTATCCCTAACCAAAATGCTACCCCCTAAACGTAACCCTAACCGTGACCAGTAAACCTAACCCTAACCTCTAACACAAACCATAGCACATAACTCTAACCCTAAAACTAACCCTAACCCTAACCCTAAACCCTAACTCTTAACCTTAACCATAAGCGTTAACTCTCACGCTAACCTTTAATCCTAACCCTAATCCTAATATTCAACTCTAAACCTAACACTTAACCCTAACCCTGTACCAAACCCTAACCCCTAATCTTAACCCTAACCGTAAACCTCAACCCTAAACCAAAGTGTAACCGTTAAACCTAAGAGTAACCTTTAACCCTAACCCCAATCCCGAACCCTAAGCTCTCACCCTAACACTAAACTTCATCCTTAACCCTAACAATAATCCTAACCCTAAATCTCATTCTCAGACTTCTTGCTTTCTTAGAGTTTAGAAAGCCTGCAATCCTCCCATGCCATGCGTGAAAGGAGGCTCTACCACTGTGTCCTGCATGAAACCCACGGGCCCATACCCAGAGTATGATAGAGTGGGTTCCCGGGTACAATCCCAGCCCCCTAAACTCCCCCCGCCCGCCTAATGCAGACAGGGCCCGTGCGCTAAGCATAAACAATACCTTTAACAGATAACCCTAACCCTGAACATAACACCCAACCCTGTTCCTATTTCTCCCCTTAACACGTAAACCTCACCGTGCGCCTAACTTTAACCTCTTATCCTAACGTTAATGCATAACGCATTTCCTGAGAACAACCCCTATCCCATAATTCTAACCCTATCTCCTAGTCATCACTGTGACACCTAATCCCTAACCCTAATTCTAAACCGCTAACCCTAACCGTAACCCTACCTACAACCCTAACACTGACAGTAACCCTTACTTCTAACCCCAACGCTATGTCTAACAAAAACCCTAACCCTTGACCCTAACCCTTCACCCTAACCCCTAAGCCTTACCCTAACCCTTAACCCTAATCCTAATCCTAACCATTAAACCTAACCCTAGCTCTTAAAGCTAACCCTAAACCTTACCCTCACGACTAGACCTAACCCTGACACTAACCTAACACCTAACCCTAACCAGAACCCCTAAAGCTAACCCTGAACCCTATCCCTAACCCTAGCAGTAAACTTGAACCCTAAACCTAAGCCCAACCAGTAACCCTAATCCTATCCTTTTACCCTAAAACTAACCCCTAAACCTAACCCCTATACCTCACCCTAACTCTAACCCCAATCCTAATTCTAACCATACCCCTTCATAAATCACTAACTCCTAACCGCTAACCCTAACACTAACCAAAAACCCTAATCACTAATCCCTAACCCTAACGCTTACCCTTTACCCTAACCGTTAACCCTCACCCTAAATCTTAACACTGACCCTAACCTTAAACTTTAACTCTAAGCCTAAGCCTTAAACCTACAGTAAGGAAGACCCTTAATGCTAATGGGATCCCTTATCCCTAACCCTAACATTACAGCTAAAAATAACCCTAACCTTGGATCCTTAAACCTAACCCCTAACACTTACTTTAACCCCTAACCCTAACCCTAATCCTAAGCATTAAACCTAACCCTATCTCTTAACCCTAACGCTAGCCCTTACCCTAACGCCTAGATCTAACCCTAAATCTAACTACCGCCTAATCCTAACCTTAAGCCCTAATGCTAACACTAACCCTGAACCCTAAACCTACCCGTAACCCTTAACACTAACCCTATCTGTGAACCTTAACCCTGACCCTAACCATTACCCGCACCCAAGCATTTAACCCTGATTCTAACCCTAATCCTTAATGATAAACCTAACACTAAACCCTAACCCTAAGCCCAGCACTTAACCCTAATCCTATCCCTTAACCCTAACCCTAACCCTAATGCTACCCCCTAAACGTTACTCTAACCGTGACCAGTAAACCGAACCCTAACCTCTAACACAAACCATAGCACATAACTCTAACCCTAAAAATAACCCTAACCCTAACCCTAACTCTTAACCTTAACCCTAAGCGTTAACTCTCACGCTAACCTTTAATCCTAACCCTAATCCTAATCTTCAACCCTAAACCTAACACTTAACCCTAACCCTGTACCAAACCCTAACCCCTCATCTTAACCCTAACCGTAAACCTCAACCCGAAACCAAAGTGTAACCTTTAAACCTAAGAGTAACCTTTAACCCTAACCCTAATCCCTAACCCTAAGCCCTCACCCTAACACTAAACTTCATCCTTAACCCTAACAATAATCCTAACCCTAAATCTAATTCTCAGACTTCTTGCTTTCTTAGAGTTTAGAAAGCCTGCAATCCTCCCATGCCATGTGTGAAAGGAGGCTCTACCCCTGTGTCCTGCATGAAACCCATGGGCCCATACCTAGAGTATGATAGAGTGGGTTCCCGGGTACAATCCCAGCCCCCTAAACTCCCCCTGCCTGCCTAATGCAGACAGGGCCCGTGCGCAAAGCATAAACAATACCTTTAACAGATAACCCTAACCCTGTACATAACACCCAACCTTGTTCCTATTTCTCCCCTTAACACGTAAACCTCACCGTGCGCCTAACTTTAACCTCTTATCCTAACGTTAATGCATAACCCATTTCCTGAGAACAACCCCTATCCCATAATTCTAACCCTATCTCCTAGTCATCACTGTGACACCTAATCCCTAACCCTAATTCTAAACCGCTAACCCTAACCGTAACCCTACCTACAACCCTAACACTGACAGTAACCCTTACTTCTAACCCCAACGCTATGCCTAACAAAAACCCTAACCCTTGACCCTAACCCTTCACCCTAACCCCTAAGCCTTACCCTAACCCTTAACCCTAATCCTAATCCTAACCATTAAACCTAACCCTAGCTCTTAAAGCTAACCCTAAACCTTACCCTCACGACTAGACCTAACCCTGACACTAACCTAACACCTAACCCTAACCAGAACCCCTAAAGCTAACCCTGAACCCTATCCCTAACCCTAGCAGTAAACTCTAACCCTAAACCTAAGCCCAACCCGTAACCCTAATCCTATCCTTTTACCCTAAAACTAACCCTAAACCTAACCCCTATACCTCACCCTAACTCTAACCCCAATCCTAATTCTAACCATACCCCTTCATAAAACACTAACTCCTAACCACTAACCCTAACACTAACCAAAAACCCTAATCAGTAATCCCTAACCCTAACGCTTAACCTTTACCCTAACCGTTAACCCTCACCCTAAATCTTAACACTGACCCTAACCTTAACCTTTAACTCTAAGCCTAACCCTTAACCCTACAGGAAGGAAGACCCTTAATGCTAATGGGATCCCTTATCCCTAACCCTAACACTACAGGTAAAAATAACCCTAACCTTGGATCCTTAAACCTAACCCCTAACACTTACTTTAACCCCAAACCCTAACCCTAATCCTAAGAATTAAACCTAACCCTATCTCTTAACCCTAACGCTAGCCCTTACCCTAACGCCTAGATCTAACCCTAAATCTAACCTACCGCCTAATCCTAACCTTAAGCCCTAATGCTAACACTAACCCTGAACCCTAAACCTACCCGTAACCCTTAACACTAACCCTATCCGTCAACCTAAACCCTGACCCTAACCATTACCCGCACCCAAGCATTTAACCCTGAGCCTAAACCTAATCCGTAATGCTAAACCTAACACTAAACCCTAACCCTAAGCCCAACACTTAACCCTAATCCTATCCCTTAACCCTAACCCTAACCCTAACCCTAATGCTAACCCCTAAACGTAACCCTAACCATGACCAGTAAACCTAACCCTAACCTCTAACACAAACCATAGCACATAACTCTAACCCTAAAACTAACCCTAACCCTAACCCTAAACCCTAACTCTTAACCTTAACCCTAAGCGTTAACTCTCACGCTAACCTTTAATCCTAACCCTAATCCTAATCTTCAACCCTAAACCTAACACTTAACCCTAACCCTGTACCAAACCCTAACCCCTCATCTTAACCCTAACCGTAAACCTCAACCCGAAAACAAAGTGTAACCGTTAAACCTAAGAGTAACCTTTAACCCTAACCCTAATCCCTAACCCTAAGCCCTCACCCTAACACTAAACTTCATCCTTAACCCTAACCAGAATCCTAACCCTAAATCTCATTCTCAGACTTCTTGCTTTCTTAGAGTTTAGAGAGCCTGCAATCCTCCCATGCCATGCGTGAAAGGAGGCTCTACCACTATGCCCTGCATGAAACCCACGGGCCCATACCCAGAGTATGATAGAGTGGGTTCCCGGGTACAATCCCAGCCCCCTAAACTCCCCCCGCCCGCCTAATGCAGACAGGGCCCGTGCGCTAAGCATAAACAATACCTTTAACAGATAACCCTAACCCTGAACATAACACCCAACCCTGTTCCTATTTCTCCCCTTAACACGTAAACCTCACCGTGCGCCTAACTTTAACCTCTTATCCTAACGTTAATGCATAACCCATTTCCTGAGAACAACCCCTATCCCATAATTCTAACCCTATCTCCTAGTCATCACTGTCACACCTAATCCCTAACCCTAATTCTAAACCGCTAACCCTAACCGTAACCCTACCTACAACCCTAACACTGACAGTAACCCTTACTTCTAACCCCAACGCTATGCCTAACAAAAACCCTAACCCTTGACCCTAACCCTTCACCCTAACCCCTAAGCCTTACCCTAACCCTTAACCCTAATCCTAATCCTAACCATTAAACCTAACCCTAGCTCTTAAAGCTAACCCTAAACCTTACCCTCACGACTAGACCTAACCCTGACACTAACCTAACACCTAACTCTAACCAGAACCCCTAAAGCTAACCCTGAACCCTATCCCTAACCCTAGCAGTAAACTTTAACCCTAAACCTAAGCCCAACCCGTAACCCTACTCCTATCCTTTTACCCTAAAACTATCCCCTAAACCTAACCCCTATACCTCACCCTAACTCTAACCCCAATCCTAATTCTAACCATACCCCTTCATAAAACACTAACCCCTAACCGCTAACCCTAATACTAACCAAAACCCTAATCACTAATCCCTAACCCTAACACTTAACCTTTACCCTGACCGTTAACCCTCACCCTAAATCTTAACAGAGACCCTAACCTTAACCTTTAACTCTAAGCCTAACCCTTAACCCTACAGTAAGGAAGACCCTTAATGCTAATGGGATCCCTTATCCCTAACCCTAACACTACAGCTAAAAATATCCCTAACCTTGGATCCTTAAACCTAACCCCTAACACTTACTTTAACCCCAAACCCTAACCCTAATCCTAAGCATTAAACCTAACCCTATCTCTTAACCCTAACGCTAGCCCTTACCCTAACGCCTAGATCTAACCCTAAATCTAACCTCCCGCCTAATCCTAACCTTAAGCCCTAATGCTAACACTAACCCTGAACCCAAAACCTACCCGTAACCCTTAACACTAACCCTATCCGTGAACCTAAACCCTAACCCTAACCATTACCCGCACCCAAGCATTTAACCCTGACCCTAACCCTAATCCTTAATGATAACCTTAACACTAAACCCTAACCCTAAGGCCAACACTTAACCCTAAAACTATCCCTTAACCCTAACCCTAACCCTAATGCTACCCCCTAAACGTAACCCTAACCGTGACCAGTAAACCTAACCCTAACCTCTAACACAAACCATAGCACATAACTCTAACCCTAAAACTAACCCTAACCCTAATCCTAACCCTAAACCCTAACTCTTAACCTTAACCCTAAGCGTTAACTCTCACGCTAACCTTTAATCCTAACCCTAATCCTAATCTTCAACCCTAAACCTAACACTTAACCCTAACCCTGTACCAAACCCTAACCCCTCATCTTAACCCTAACCTTAAACCTCAACCCTAAACCAAAGTGTAACCGTTAAACCTAAGAGTAACCTTTAACCCTAACCCTAATACCTAACCCTAAGCCTTCAGCTTAACACTAAACTTCATCCTTAACCCTAACCATAATCCTAACCCTAAATCTAATTCTCAGACTTCTTGCTTTCTTAGAGTTTAGAAAGCCTGCAATCCTCCGATGCCATGCGTGAAAGGAGCCTCTACCACTGTGTCCTGCTTGAAACCCACGGGCCCATACCCAGAGTATGATAGAGTGGGTTCCCGGGTACAATCCCAGCCCCCTAAACTCCACCTGCCCGCCTAATGCAGGCAGGGCCCTTGCGCTAAGCATAAACAATACCTTTAACAGATAACCCTAACCCTGAACATAACACCCAACCCTGTTCCTATTTCTCCCCTTAACACATAAACCTCACCGTGCACCTAACTTTAACCTCTTATCCTAACGTTAATGCATAACCCATTTCCTGAGAACAACCCCTATCCCATAATTCTAACCCTATCTCCTAGTCATCACTGTGACACCTAATCCCTAACCCTAATTCTAAACCGCTAACCCTAACCGTAACCCTACCTACAACCCTAACACTGACAGTAACCCTTACTTCCAACCCCAACGCTATGCCTAACAAGAACCCTAACCCTTGACCCTAACCCTTCACCCTAAGCCCTAAGCCTTACCCTAACCCTTAACCCTAATCCTAATCCTAACCATTAAACCTAACCCTAGCTCTTAAAGCTAACCCTAAACCTTACCCTCACGACTAGACCTAACCCTGACACTAACCTAACACCTAACCCTAACAAGAACCCCTAAAGCTAACCCTGAACCCTATCCCTAACCCTAGCAGTAAACTTTAACCCTAAACCTAAGCCCAACCCGTAACCCTAATCCTATCCTTTTACCCTAAAACTAACCCCTAAACCTAACCCGTATACCTCACCCTAACTCTAACCCCAATCCTAATTCTAACCATACCCCTTCATAAAACACTAACTCCTAACCGCTAACCCTAACACTAACCAAAAACCCTAATCACTAATCCCTAACCCTAACGCTTAACCTTTACCCTAACCGTTAACCCTCACCCTAAATCTTAACACTGACCCTAACCTTAACCTTTAACTCTAAGCCTAACCCTTAACCCTACAGTAAGGAAGACCCTTAATGCTAATGGGATCCCTTATCCCTAACCCTAACACTACAGCTAAAAATAACCCTAACCTTGGATCCTTAAACCTAACCCCTAACACTTACTTTAACCCCAAACCCTAACCCTAATCCTAAGCATTAAACCTAACCCTATTTCTTAACCCTAACGCTAGCCCTTACCCTAACGCCTAGATCTAACCCTAAATCTAACCTCCTGCCTAATCCTAACCTTAAGCCCTAATGCTAACACTAACCCTGAACCCTAAACCTACCCGTAACCCTTAACACTAACCCTATCCATGAACCTTAACCGTGACCCTAACCATTACCCGCACCCAAGAATTTAACCCTGACCCTAACCCTAATACTTAATGCTAACCTTAACACTAAACCCTAATCCTAAGCCCAACACTTAACCCTAATCCTATCCCTTAACCCTAACCCTAACCCTAACCCTAATGCTAACCCCTAAACGTAACCCTAACCATGTCCAGTAAACCGAACCCTAACCTCTAACACAAACCATAGCACATAACTCTAACCCTCAAACTAACCCTAACCCTAACCCTAAACCCTAACTCTTAACCTTAACCCTAAGCGTTAACTCTCACGCTAACCTTTAATCCTAACCCTAATCCTAATCTTCAACCCTAAACCTAACACTTAACCCTAACCCTGTACCAAACCCTAACCCCTCATCTTAACCCTAACCGTAAACCTCAACCCTAAACCCAAGTGTAACCGTTAAACCTAAGAGTAATCTTTAACCGTAACCCTAATCCCTAACCCTAAGCCCTCACCCTAACACTAAACTTCATCCTTAACCCTAACCATAATCCTAACCCTAAATCTAATTCTCAGACTTCTTGCTTTCTTAGAGTTTAGAAAGCCTGCAATCCTCCCGTGCCATGCGTGAAAGGAGGCTCTACCACTGTGTCCTGCATGAAACCCATGGGCCCATACCCAGAGTATGATAGAGTGGGTTCCCGGGTACAATCCCAGCCCCCTAAACTCCCCCCGCCCGCCTAATGCAGACAGGGCCCGTGCGCTAAGCATAAACAATACCTTTAACAGATAACCCTAACCCTGAACATAACACCCAACCCTGTTCCTATTTCTCCCCTTAACACGTAAACCTCACCGTGCGCCTAACTTTAACCTCTTATCCTAACGTTAATGCATAACCCATTTCCTGAGAACAACCCCTATCCCATAATTCTAACCCTATCTCCTAGTCATCACTGTGACACCTAATCCCTAACCCTAATTCTAAACTGCTAACCCTAACCGTAACCCTACCTAGAACCCTAAAACTGACAGTAACCCTTACTTCTAACCCCAACGCTATGCCTAACAAAAACCCTAACCCTTGACCCTAACCCTTCACCCTAACCCCTAAGCCTTACCCTAACCCTTAACCCTAATCCTAATCCTAACCATTAAACCTAACCCTAGCTCTTAAAGCTAACCCTAAACCTTACTCTCACGACTAGACCTAACCCTGACACCAACCTAACACCTAACCCTAACCAGAACCCCTAAAGCTAACCCTGAACCCTATCCCTAACCCTAGCAGTAAACTTTAACCCTAAACCTAAGCCCAACCCGTAACCCTAATCCTATCCTTTTACCCTAAAACTAACCCCTAAACCTAACCCCTATACCTCACCCTAACTCTAACCCCAATCCTAATTCTAACCATATCCCTTCATAAAACACTAACTCCTAACCGCTAACCCTAACACTAACCAAAAACCCTAATCACTAATCCCTAACCCTAACGCTTTACTTTTACCCTAACCATTAACCCTCACCCTAAATCTTAACACTGACCCTAACCTTAACCTTTAACTCTAAGTCTAACGCTTAACCCTACAGTAAGGAAGACCCTTAATGCTAATGGGATCCCTTATCCCTAACCCTAACACTACAGCTAAAAATAACCCTAACCTTGGATCCTTAAAACTAACCCCTAACACTTACTTTAACCCCAAACCCTAACCCTAATCCTAAGCATTAAACCTAACCCTATCTCTTAACCCTAACGCTAGCCCTTACCCTAACGCCTAGATCTAACCCTAAATCTAACCTCCCGCCTAATCCTAACCTTAAGCCCTAATGCTAACACTAACCCTGAACCCTAAACCTACCCGTAACCCTTAACACTAACCCTATCCATGAACCTTAACCCTGACCCTAACCATTACCCGCACCCAAGAATTTAACCCTGACCCTAACATTAATACTTAATGCTAACCTTAACACTAAACCCTAACCCTAAGCCCAACACTTAACCCTAATCCTATCCCTTAACCCTAACCCTAACCCTAACCCTAATGCTAACCCCTAAACGTAACCCTAACCATGACCAGTAAACCTAACCCTAACCTCTAACACAAACCATAGCACATAACTCTAACCCTAAAACTAACCCTAACCCTAACCCTAAACCCTAACTCTTAACCTTAACCCTAAGCGTTAACTCTCACGCTAACCTTTAATCCTAACACTAATCCTAATCTTCAACCCTAAACCTAACACTTAACCCTAACACTGTACCAAACCCTAACCCCTCATCTTAACCCTAACCGTAAACCTCAACCCTAAACCAAAGTGTAACCGTTAAACCTAAGAGTAATCTTTAACCGTAACCCTAATCCCTAACCCTAAGCCCTCACCCTAACACTAAACTTAATCCTTAACCCTAACCATAATCCTAACCCTAAATCTACTTCTCAGACTTCTTGCTTTCTTAGAGTTTAGAAAGCCTGCAATCCTCCCATGCCATGCGTGAGAGGAGGCTCTACCACTGTGTCCTGCATGAAACCCACGGGCCCATACCCAGAGTATGATAGAGTGGGTTCCCGGGTACAATCCCAGCCCCCTAAACACCCCCCGCCCGCCTAATGCAGACAGGGCCCGTGCGCTAAGCATAAACAATACCTTTAACAGATAACCCTAACCCTGAACATAACACCCAACCCTGTTCCTATTTCTCCCCTTAACACGTAAACCTCACCGTGCGCCTAATTTAACCTCTCATCCTAACGTTAATGCATAACCCCTTTCCTGAGAACAACCCCATCCGATAATTCTAACCATATCTCCTAGTCATCACTGTGACACCTAATCCCTAACCCTAATTCTAAACCGCTAACCCTAACCGTAACCCTACCTACAACCCTAACACTGACAGTAACCCTTACTTCTAACCCCAACGCTATGCCTAACAAAAACCCTAACACTTGACTCTTACCCTTCACGCTCACCCCTAAGCCTTACCCTAACCCTTAACCCTAATCCTAATCCTAACCATTAAACCTAACGCTAGCTCTTAAAGCTAACCCTAAACCTTACCCTCACGACTAGACCTAACCCTGACATTAACCTAACACCTAACCCTAACCAGAACCCCTAAAGCTAACCCTGAACCCTATCCCTAACCCCAGCAGTAAACTTTAACCCTAAACCTAAGCCCAACCCGAAACTCTAATCCTATCCTTTTACCCTAAAACTAACCCCGAAACCTAACCCCTATACCTCACCCTAACTCTAACCCCAATCCTAATTCTAACCATACCCCTTCATAAAACACTAACTCCTAACCGCTAACCCTAACACTAACCAAAAACCCTAATCACTAATCCCTAACCCTAACTCTTAACCTTTACCCTAACCGTTAACCCTCACCCTAAATCTTAACACTGACCCTAACCTTAACCTTTAACTCTAAGCCTAACACTTAACCCTTCAGTAAGGAAGACCCTTAATGCTAATGGTATCCCTTATCCCTAACCCTAACACTACAGCTAAAAATAACCCTAACCTTGGATCCTTAAACCTGACCCCTAACACTTACTTTAACCCCAAACCCTAACCCTAATCCTAAGCATTAAACCTAACCCTATCTCTTAACTCTAACGCTAGCCCTTACCCTAACGCCTAGATCTAACCCTAAATCTAACCTACCGCCTAATCCTAACCTTAAGCCCTAATGCTAACACTAACCCTGAACCCTAAACCTACCCGTAACCCTTAACACTAACCCTATCCGTGAACCTTAACCCTGACCCTAACCATTACCCGCACCCAAGCATTTAACCCTGACCCTAACGCTAATCCTTAATGCTAACCCTAACACTAAACCCTAACCCTAAGCCCAACACTTATCCCTAATCCTATCCCTTAACCCTAACCCTAACCCTAATGCTATCCCCTAAACGTAACCCTATCCGTGACCAGTAAACCTAACCCTAACCTCTAACACAAACCATAGCACATAACTCTAACCCTAAAACTAAGCCTAACCCTAACCCTAACCCTAAACCCTAACTCTTAACCTAAACCCTAAGCGTTAACTCTCACGCTAACCTTTAATCCTAACCCTAATCCTAATCTTCAACCCTAAACCTAACACTTAACCCTAACCCTGTACCAAACCCTAACCCCTCATCTTAACCCTAACCGTAAACCTCAACCCTAAACCAAAGTGTAACCGTTAAACCTAAGAGTAACCTTTAAACCTAACCCTATTCCCTAACCCTAAGCCCTCACCCTAACACTAAACTTCATCCTTAACCCTAACCAGAATCCTAACCCTAAATCTAATTCTCAGACTTCTTGCTTTCTTAGTGTTTAGAAAGCCTGCAATCCTCCCATGCCATGCGTGAAAGGAGGCTCTACCACTGTGTCCTGCATGAAACCCACGGGCCCATACCCAGAGTATGATAGAGTGGGTTCCCGGGTACAATCCCAGCCCCCTAAACTCCCCCCGCCCGCCTAATGCAGACAGGGCCCGTGCGCTAAGCATAAACAATACCTTTAACAGATAACCCTAACCCTGAACATAACACCCAACCCTGTTCCTATTTCTCCCCTTAACACGTAAACCTCACCGTGAGCCTAACTTTAACCTCTTATCCTAATGTTAATGCATAACCCATTTCCTGAGAACAACCCCTATCCCATAATTCTAACCCTATCTCCTAGTCATCACTGTGACACCTAATCCCTAACACTTATTCTAAACCACTAACCCTAACCGTAACCCTACCTACAACCCTAACACTGACAGTAACCCTTACTTCTAACCCCAACGCTATGCCTAACAAAAACCCTAAACCTTGACCCCAACCCTTCACCCTAACCCCTAAGGCTTACACTAACCCTTAACCCTAATCCTAATCCTAACCATTAAACCTAACCCTAGCTCTTAAAGCTAACCCTAAACCTTACCCTCACGACTAGACCTAACCCTGACACTAACCTAACACCTAACCCTAACCAGAACCCCTAAAGCTAACCCTGAACCCTATCCCTAACCCCAGCAGTAAACTTTAACCCTAAACCTAAGCCCAACCCGTAACCCTAATCCTATCCTTTTACCCTAAAACTAACCCCGAAACCTAACCCCTATACCTCACCCTAACTCTAACCCCAATCCTAATTCTAACCATACCCCTTCATAAAACACTAACTCCTAACCACTAACCCTAACACTAACCAAAAACCCTAATCACTAATCCCTAACCCTAACGCTTAACCTTTACCCTAACTGTTAACCCTCACCCTAAATCTTAACACTGACCCTAACCTTAACCTTTAACTCTAAGCCTAACCCTTAACCCTACAGTAAGGAAGACCCTTAATGCTAATGGGACCCCTTATCCCTAACCCTAACACTACAGCTAAAAATAACCCAAACCTTGGATCCTTAAACCTAACCCCTAACACTTACTTTAACCCCAAACCCTAACCCTAATCCTAAGCATTAAACCTAACCCTATCTCTTAACCCTAACGCTAGCCCTTACCCTAACGCCTAGATCTAACCCTAAATCTAACCTACCGCCTAATCCTAATCTTAAGCCCTAATGCTAACACTAACCCTGAACCCTAAACCTACCCGTAACCCTTAACACTAACCCTATCCGTGAACTTTAACCCTGACCCTAACCATTACCCGCACCCAAGCATTTAACCCTGATTCTAACCCTAATCCTTAATGATAAACCTAACACTAAACCCTAACCCTAAGCCCAACACTTAACCCTAATCCTATACCTTAACCCTAACCCTAACCCTAATGCTACACCCTAAACATAACCCTAACCGTGACCAGTAAACCTAACCCTAACCTCTAACACAAACCATAGCACATAACTCTAACCCTAAAACTAACCCTAAACCCTAACTCTTAACCTTAACACTAAGCGTTAACTCTCACGCTAACCTTTAATCCTAACCCTAATCCTAATCTTCAACCCTAAACCTAACACTTAACCCTAAACCTGTACCAAACCCTAACCCCTCATCTTAACCCTAACCGTAAACCTCAACCCTAAACCAAAGTGTAACCGTTATACCTAAGAGTAACCTTTAACCCTAACCCTAATCCCTAACCCTAAGCCCTCACCCTAACACTAAACTTCATCCTTAACCCTAACCAGAATCCTAACCCTAAATCTCATTCTCAGACTTCTTGCTTTCTTAGAGTTTAGAAACCCTGCAATCCTCCCTTGCCATGCGTGAAAGGAGGCTCTACCACTGTGTCCTGCATGAAACCCACGGGCCCATACCCAGAGTATGATAGAGTGTTTTCCCGGGTACAATCCCAGCCCCCTAAACTACCCCCGCCCGCCTAATGCAGACAGGGCCCGTGCGCTAAGCATAAACAATACCTTTAACAGATAACCCTAACCCTGAACATAACACCCAACCCTGTTCCTATTTCTCCCCTTAACACGTAAACCTCACCGTGCGCCTAACTTTAACCTCTTATCCTAAAGTTAATGCATAACCCATTTCCTGAGAACAACCCCTATCCCATAATTCTAACCCTATCTCCTAGTCATCACTGTGACACCTAATCCCTAACCCTAATTCTAAACCGCTAACCCTAACCGTAACCCTACCTACAACCCTAACACTGACAGTAACCCTTACTTTTAACCCCAACGCTATGCCTAACAAAAACCCTAACCCTTGACCCTAACCCTTCACCCTAACCCCTAAGCCTTACCCTAACCCTTAACCCTAATCCTAATCCTAACCATTAAACCTAACCCTAGCTCTTAAAGCTAACCCTAAACCTTACCCTCACGACTAGACCTAACCCTGACACTAACCTAACACCTAACCCTAACCAGAACCCCTAAAGCTAACCCTGAACCCTATCCCTAACCCCAGCAGTAAACATTAACCCTAAACCTAAGCCCAACCCGTAACCCTAATCCTATCCTTTTACCCTAAAACTAACCCCTAAACCTAACCCCTATACCTCACCCTAACTCTAACCCCAATCCTAATTCTAACCATACCCCCTCATAAAACACTAACTCCTAACCGCTAACCCTAACACTAACCCTAACCCTAACCCTAACCAAAAACCCTAATCACTAATCCCTAAACCTAACGCTTAACCTTTACCCTAACCGTTAACCCTCACCC
This sequence comes from Eulemur rufifrons, assembly GCF_041146395.1. Lineage (NCBI taxonomy): Eukaryota > Metazoa > Chordata > Mammalia > Primates > Lemuridae > Eulemur > Eulemur rufifrons. Next base: position 8,990,708 of record NC_091012.1, on the reverse strand, counting down.
TAAATCTTAACCCTGACACTAACCTTAACCTTTAACTCTAAGCCTAACCCTTAACCCTACAGTAAGGAAGACCCTTAATGCTAATGGGATCCCTTATCCCTAACCCTAACACTACAGCTAAAAATAACCCTAACCTTAGATCCTTAAACCTAACCCCTAACACTTACTTTAACCCCAAACCCTAACTCTAATCCTAAGCATTAAACCTAACCCTATCTCTTAACCCTAACGGTAGCCCTTACCCTAACGCCTAGATCTAACCCTAAATCTAACCTACCGCCTAATCCTAACCTTAAGCCCTAATGCTAACTCTAACCCTGAACCCTAAACCTACCCGTAACCCTTAACACTAACCCTATCCATGAACCTAAACCCTGACCCTAACCATTACCCGCACCCAAGCATTTAACCCTGACCCTAACCCTAATCTTTAATGCTAACCTTAACACTAAACCCTAACCCTAAGCCCAACACTTAACCCTAATCCTATCCCTTAACCCTAACCCTAACCATAACCCTAATGCTACCCCCTAAACGTAACCCTAACCGTGACAAGTAAACCTAACCCTAACCTCTAACACAAACCATAGCACATAACTCTAACCCTAAAACTAACCCTAACCCTAACCCTAAACCCTAACTCTTAACCTTAACCCTAAGCGTTAACTCTCACGCTAACCTTTAATCCTAACCCTAATCCTAATCTTCAACCCTAAACCTAACACTTAACCCTAACCCTGTACCAAAACCTAACCCCTCATCTTAACCCTATCCGTAAACCTCAACCCTAAACCAAAGTGTAACCGTTAAACCTAAGAGTAACCTTTAACCCTAACCCTATTACCTAACCCTAAGCCCTCACCCTAACACTAAACTTCATCCTTAACCCTAACCAGAATCCTAACCCTAAATCTAATTCTCAGACTTCTTGCTTTCTTAGAGTTTAGAAAGCCTGCAATCCTCCCATGCCATGCGTGAAAGGAGGCACTACCCCTGAGTCCTGCATGAAACCCATGGGCCCATACCCAGAGTATGATAGAGTGGGTTCCCGGGTACAATCCCAGCCCCCTAAACTCCTCCCACCCGCCTAATGCAGACAAGGCCCGTGCGCTAAGCATAAACAATACCTTTAACAGATAACCCTAACCCTGAACATAACACCAAACCCTGATCCTATTTCTCCCCTTAACACGTAAACCTCACCGTGCGCCTAACATTAACCTCTTATCCTAAAGTTAATGCATAACCCATTTCCTGAGAACAACCCCTATCCCATAATTCTAACCCTATCTCGTAGTCATCACTGTGACACCTAATCCCTAACCCTAATTCTAAAACGCTAACCCTATCCGTAACCCTACCTAAAACCCTAACACTGACAGTAACCCTTACTTCTAACCCCAATGCTATGCCTAACAATAACCGTAACCCTTGACCCCAACCCTTCACCCTAACCCCTAAGCCTTACCCTAACCCTTAACCCTGATCCTAATCCTAACCATTAAACCTAACCCTAGCTCTTAAAGCTAACCCTAAACCTTACCCTCACGACTAGACCTAACCCTGACACTAACCTAACACCTAACCCTAACCAGAACCCCTAAAGCTAACCCTGAACCCTATCCCTAACCCCAGCAGTAAACTTTAACCCTAAACCTAAGCCCAACCCGTAACCCTAATCCTATCCTTTTACCCTAAAACTAACCCCGAAACCTAACCCCTATACCTCACCCTAACTCTAACCCCAATCCTAATTCTAACCATACCCCTTCATAAAACACTAACTCCTAACCGCTAACCCTAACACTAACCCTAACCCTAACCCTAACCAAAAACCCTAATCACTAATCCCTAAACCTAACGCTTAACCTTTACCCTAACCGTTAACCCTCACCCTAAATCTTAACCCTGACACTAACCTTAACCTTTAACTCTAAGCCTAACCCTTAACCCTACAGTAAGGAAGACCCTTAATGCTACTGGGATCCCTTATCCCTAACCCTAACACTACAGCTAAAAATAACCCTAACCTTGGATCCTTAAACCTAACCCCTAACACTTACTTTAACCCCACACCCTAACCGTAATCCTAAGCATTAAACCTAACGCTATCTCTTAACCCTAACGCTAGCCCTTACCCTAACGCGTAGATCTAACCCTAAATCTAACCTACCGCCTAATCCTAACCTTAAGCCCTTATGCTAACACTAACCCTGAACCCTAAACCTACCCGTATCCCTTAACACTAACCCTATCCGTGAACCTAAACCCTGACCCTAAACATTACCCGCACCCAAGCATTTAACCGTGACCCTAACCCTAATCCTTAATGGTAACCTTAACACTAAACTCTAACCCTAAGCCCAACACTTAACCCTAATCCTATCCCTTAACCCTAACCCTAACCATAACCCTAATGATACCCCCTAAACGTAACCCTAACCGTGACCAGTAAACCTAACCCTAACCTCTAACACAAACCATAGCACATAACTCTAACCCTAAAACTAACCCTAACCCTAACCCTAACCCTAAACCCTAACTCTTAACCTTAACCTTAAGCGTTAACTCTCACACTAACCTTTAATCCTAACCCTAATCCTAATCTTCAACCCGAAACCTAACACTTAACCCTAACCCTGTACCAAACCCTAACCCCTCATCTTAACCCTAACCGTAAACCTCAACCCTAAACAAAAGTGTAACCGTTAAACCTAAGAGTAACCTTTAACCCTAACCCTAATCCCTAACCCTAAGCCCTCACCCTAACACTAAACTTCATCCTTAACCCTAACCAGAATCCTAACCCTAAATCTAATTCTCAGCCTTCTTGCTTTCTTAGAGTTTAGAAAGCCTGCAATCCTCCCATGCCATGCGTGAAAGGAGGCTCTACCACTGTGTCCTGCATGAAACCCACGGGCCCATACCCAGAGTATGATAGAGTGGGTTCCCGGGTACAATCCCAGCCCCCTAAACTCCCCCCGCCCGCCTAATGCAGACAAGGCCCGTGCGCTAAGCATAAACAATACCTTTAACAGATAACCCTAACCCTGAACATAACACCCAACCCTGTTCCTAGTTCTCCCCTTAACACGTAACCCTCACCGTGCGCCTAACTTTAACCTCTTATCCTAACGTTAATGCATAACCCATTTCCTGAGAACAACCCCTATCCCATAATTCTAACCCTATCTCCTAGTCATCACTGTGACACCTAATCCCTAACCCTAATTCTAAACCGCTAACCCTAACCGTAACCCTACCTACAACCCTAACACTGACAGTAACACTTACTTCTAACCCCAACGCTATGCCTAACAAAAACCCTAACCCTTGAACCTAACCCTTCACCCTAAGCCCTAAGCCTTACCCTAACCCTTAACCCTAATCCTAATCCTAACCATTAAACCTAACCCTAGCTCTTAAAGCTAACCCTAAACCTTACCCTCACGACTAGACCTAACCCTGACACTAACCTAACACCTAACCCTAACCAGAACCCCTAAAGCTAACCCTGAACCCTATCCCTAACCCCAGCAGTAAACTTTAACCCTAAACCTAAGCCCAACCCGTAACCCTAATCCTATCCTTTTACCCTAAAACTAACCCCGAAACCTAACCCCTATACCTCACCCTAACTCTAACCCCAATCCTAATTCTAACCATACCCCTTCATAAAACACTAACTCCTAACCGCTAACCCTAACACTAACCAAAAACCCTAATCACTAATCCCTAACCCTAACGCTTAACCTTTACCCTTCCTGTTAACCCTCACCCTAAATCTTAACACTGACCCTAACCTTAACCTTTAACTCTAAGCCTAACCCTTAACCCTACAGTAAGGAAGACCCTTAATGCTAATGGGATCCCTTATCCCTAACCCTAACACTACAGCTAAAAATAACCCTAACCTTGGATCCTTAAACCTAACCCCTAACACTTACTTTAACCCCAAACCCTAACCCTAATCCTAAGCATTAAACCTAACCCTATCTCTTAACCCTAACGCTAGCCCTCACCCTAACGCCTAGATCTAACCCTAAATCTAACCCACCGCCTAATCCTAACCTTAAGCCCTAATGCTAACACTAACCCTGAACCCTAAACCTACCCGTAACCCTTAACACTAACCCTATCCGTGAACCTTAACCCTGACCCTAACCATTACCCGCACCCAAGCATTTAACCCTGATTCTAACCCTAATCCTTAATGATAAACCTAACACTAAACCCTAACACTAAGCCCAACACTTAACCCTAATCCTATCCCTTAACCCTAACCCTAACCCTAATGCTACCCCCTAAACGTAACCCTAACCGTGACCAGTAAACCTAACCCTAACCTCTAACACAAACCATAGCACATAACTCTAACCCTAAAACTAACCCTAACCCTAACCCTAACCCTAAACCCTAACTCTTAACCTTAACCTTAACCGTTAACTCTCACGCTAACCTTTAATCCTAACCCTAATCCTAATCTTCAACCCTAAACCTAACACTTAACCCTAACCCAGTACCAAACCCTAACCCCTCATCTTAACCCTAACCGTAAACCTCAACCCTAAACCAAAGTGTAACCGTTAAACCTAAGAGAAACCTTTAACCCTAATCCTAATCCCTAACCCTAAGCCCTCACCCTAACACTAAACTTCATCCTTAACCCTAACCAGAATCCTAACCCTAAATCTAATTCTCAGACTTCTTGCTTTCTTAGAGTTTAGAAAGCCTGCAATCCTCCCATGCCATGCGTGAAAGGAGGCTCTACCACTGTGTCCTGCATGAAACCCACGGGCCCATACCCAGAGTATGATAGAGTGGGTTCCCGGGTACAATCCCAGCCCCCTAAACTCCCCCCGCCCGCCTAATGCAGACAGGGCCCGTGCACTAAGCATAAACAATACCTTTAACAGATAACCCTAACCCTGAACATAACACCCAACCCTGTTCCTATTTCTCCCCTTAACATGTCAACCTCACCGTGCGCCTAACTTTAACCTCTTATCCTAACGTTAATGCATAACGCATTTCCTGAGAACAACCCCTATCCCATAATTCTAACCCTATCTCCTAGTCATCACTGTGACACCTAATCCCTAACCCTAATTCTAAACCGCTAACCCTAACCGTAACCCTACCTACAACCCTAACACTGACAGTAACCCTTACTTCTAACCCCAACGCTATGCCTAACAAAAACCCTAACCCTTGACCCTAACCCTTCACCCTAACCCCTAAGCCTTACCCTAACCCTTATTCCTAATCCTAATCCTAACCATTAAACCTAACCCTAGCTCTTAAAGCTAACCCTAAACCTTACCCTCACGACTAGACCTAACCCTGACACTAACCTAACACCTAACCCTAACCAGAACCCCTAAAGCTAACCCTGAACCCTATCCCTAACCCAAGCAGTAAACTTTAACCCTAAACCTAAGCCCAACCCGTAACACTATTCCTATCCTTTTACCCTAAAACTAACCCCTAAACCTAACCCCTATACCTCACCCTAACTCTAACCCCAATCCTAATTCTAACCATACCCCTTCATAAAACACTAACTCCTAACCGCAAACCCTAACACTAACCCTAACCCTAACCCTAACCAAAAACCCTAATCACTAATCCCTAAACCTAACGCTTAACCTTTACCCTAACCGTTAACCCTCACCCTAAATCTTAACCCTGACACTAACCTTAACCTTTAACTCTAAGCCTAACCCTTAACCCTACAGTAAGGAAGACCCTTAATGCTAATGGGATCCCTTATCCCTAACCCTAACACTACAGCTAAAAATAACCCTAACCTTGGATCCTTAAACCTAACCCCTAACACTTACTTTAACCCCAAACCCTAACCGTAATCCTAAGCATTAAACCGAACGCTGTCTCTTAAACCTAACGCTAGCCCTTACCCTAATGCGTCGATCTAACCCTAAATCTAACCTACCGCCTAATCCTAACCTTAAGCCCTTATGCTAACACTAACCCTGAACCCTAAACCTACCCGTATCCCTTAACACTAACCCTCTCCGTGAACCTAAACCCTGACCCTAAACATTACCCGCACCCAAGCATTTAACCGTGACCCTAACCCTAATCCTTAATGGTAACCTTAACACTAAACTCTAACCCTAAGCCCAACACTTAACCCTAATCCTATCCCTTAACCCTAACCCTAACCATAACCCTAATGATACCCCCTAAACGTAACCCTAACCGTGACCAGTAAACCTAACCCTAACCTCTAACACAAACCATAGCACATAACTCTAACCCTAAAACTAACCCTAACCCTAACCCTAACCCTAACCCTGAACCCTAACTCTTAACCTAAACCCTAAGCGTTAACTCTCACGCTATCCTTTAATCCTAACCCTAATCCTAATCTTCAACCCTAAACCTAACACTTAACCCTAACCCTGTACCAAACCCTAACCCTTCATCTTAACCCTAACCGTAAACCTCAACCCTAAACCAAAGTGTAACCGTTAAACCTAAGAGTAACCTTTAACCCTAACCCTATTCCCTAACCCTAAGCCCTCACCGTAACACTAAACTTCATCCTTAACCCTAACCAGAATCCTAACCCTAAATCTGATTCTCAGACTTCTTGCTTTCTTAGAGTTTAGAAAGCCTGCAATCCTCCCATGCCATGCGTGAAAGGAGGCTCTACCACTGTGTCCTGCATGAAACCCACGGTCCCATACCCAGAGTATGATAGAGTGGGTTCCCGGGTACAATCCCAGCCCCCTAAACTCCCCCCGCCCGCCTAATGCAGACAGGGCCCGTGCGCTAAGCATAAACAATACCTTTAACAGATAACCCTAACCCTGAACATAACACCCAACCCTGTTCCTATTTCTCCCCTTAACACGTAAACCTCACCGTGCGCCTAACTTTAACCTCTTATCCTAACGTTAATGCATAACCCATTTCCTGAGAACAACCCCATCCCATAATTCTAACCCTATCTCTTAGTCATCACTGTGACACCTACTCCCTAACCCTAATTCTAAACCGCTAACCCTAACCGTAACCCTACCTACAACCCTAACACTGACAGTAACCCTTACTTCTAACCCCAACGCTATGCCTAACAAAATCCCTAACCCTTGAACCTAACCCTTCACCCTAACCCCTAATCCTTACCCTAACCCTTAATCCTAATCCTAATCCTAACCATTAAACCTAACCCTAGCTCTTAAAGCTAACCCTAAACCTTACCCTCACGACTAGACCTAACCCTGACACTAACCTAACACCTAACCCTAACCAGAACCCCTAAAGCTAACCCTGAACCCTATCCCTAACCCCAGCAGTAAACTTTAACCCTAAACCTAAGCCCAACCCGTAACCCTAATCCTATCATTTTACCCTAAAACTAACCCCTAAACCTAACCCCTATACCTCACCCTAACTCTAACCCCAATCCTAATTCTAACCATACCCCTTCATAAAACACTAACTCCTAACCGCTAACCCTAACACTAACCAAAAACCCTAATCACTAAACCCTAACCCTAATGCTTAACCTTTACCCTAACCGTTAACCCTCACACTAAATCTTAACACTGACCCTAACCTTAACCTTTAACTCTAAGCCAAACCCTTAACCCTACAGTAAGGAAGACCCTTAATGCTAATGGGATCCCTTATCCCTAACCCTAACAGTACAGCTAAAAATAACCCTAACCTTGGATCCTTAAACCTAACCCCTAACACTTACTTTAACCCCAAACCCTAACCCTAATCCTAAGCATTAAACCTAACCCTATCCCTTAACCCTAACGCTAGCCCTTACCCTAACGCCTAGATCTAACCCTAAATCTAACCTACCGCCTAATCCTAACCTTAAGCCCTAATGCTAACACTACCCCTAAACCCTAAACCTACACGTAACCCTTAACACTAAACCTATCCGTGAACCTTAACCCTGACCCTAACCATTACCCGCACCCAAGCATTTAACCCTGACCCTAACCCTAATCCTTAATGCTAACCTTAACACTAAACCCTAACCCTAAGCCCAACACTTAACCCTAATCCTATCCCTTAACACTAACCCTAACCCTAATGCTAACCCCTAAACGTAACCCTAACCGTGACCAGTAAACCTAACCCTAAGCTCTAACACAAAGCATAGCACATAACTCTAACCCTAAAACTAACCCTAACCCTAACCCTAAACCCTAACTCATAACCTTAACCCTAATCGTTAACTCTCACGCTAACCATTAATCCTAACCCTAATCCTAGTCTTCAACCCTAAACCTAACACTTAACCCTAACCCTGTACCAAACCCTAACCCCTCATCTTAACCCTAACCGTAAACCTCAACCCTAAACCAAAGTGTAACCGTTAAACCTAATAGTAACCTTTAACCCTAACCCTATTCCCTAACACTAAGCCCTCACCGTAACACTAAACTTCATCCTTAACCCTAACCAGAATCCTAACCCTAAATCTAATTCTCAGACTTCTTGCTTTCTTAGAGTTTAGAAAGCCTGCAATCCTCCCATGCCATGCGTGAAAGGAGGCTCTACCACTGTGTCCTGCATGAAACCCACGGGCCCATACCCAGAGTATGATAGAGTGGGTTCCCGGGTACAATCCCAGCCCCCTAAACTCCCCCCGCCCGCCTAATGCAGACAGGGCCCGTGCGCTAAGCATAAACAATACCTTTAACAGATAACCCTAACCCTGAACATAACACCCAACCCTGTTCCTATTTCTCCCCTTAACACGTAAACCTCACCGTGCGCCTAACTTTAACCTCTTATCCTAACGTTAATGCATAACCCATTTCCTGAGAACAACCCCTATCCCATAATTCTAACCCTATCTCCTAGTCATCACTGTGACACCTAATCCCTAACCCTAATTCTAAACCGCTAACCCTAACCGTAACCCTACCTACAGCCCTAACACTGACAGTAACCCTTACTTCTAACCCCAACGCTATGCCTAACAAAAACCCTAACCCTTGAACCTAACCCTTCACCCTAACCCCTAAGCCTTACCATAACCCTTAACCCTAATCCTAATCCTAACCATTAAACCTAACCCTAGCTCTTAAAGCTAACCCTAAACCTTACCCTCACGACTAGACCTAACCCTGACACTAACCTAACACCTAACCCTAACCAGAACCCCTAAAGCTAACACTGAACCCTATCCCTAACCCCAGCAATAAACTTCAACCCTAAACCTAAGCCCAACCCGTAACCCTAATCCTATCCTTTTACCCTAAAACTAACCCCTAAACCTAACCCCTATACCTCACCCTAACTCTAACCCTAATCCTAATTCTAACCATACCCCTTCATAAAACACTAACTCCTAACTGCTAACCCTAACACTAACCAAAAACCCTAATCACTAATCCCTAACCCTAATGCTTAACCTTTACCCTAACCGTTAACCCTCACCCTAAATCTTAACACTGACCCTAACCTTAACCTTTAACTCTAAGCCTAACCCTTAACCCTACAGTAAGGAAGACCCTTAATGCTAATGGGATCCCTTATCCCTAACCCTAACACTACAGCTAAAAATAACCCTAACCTTGGATCCTTAAACCTAACCCCTAACACTTACTTTAACCCCAAACCCTAACCCTAATCCTAAGCATTAAACCTAACCCTATCTCTTAACCCTAACGCTAGCCCTTACCCTAACGCCTAGATCTAACCCTAAATCTAACCTACCGCCTAATCCTAACCTTAAGCCCTAACGCTAACACTAACCCTGAACCCTAAACCTACCCGTAACCCTTAACACTAACCCTATCCGTGAACCTTAACCCTGACCCTAACCATTACCCGCACCCAAGCATTTAACCCTGATTCTAACCCTAATCCTTAATGATAAACCTAACACTAAACCCTAACCCTAAGCCCAACACTTAACCCTAATCCTATCCCTTAACTCTAACCCTAACCCTAATGCTACCCCCTAAACGTAACCCTAACCGTGACCAGTAAACCTAACCCTAACCTCTAACACAAACCATAGCACATAACTCTAACCCTAAAACTAACCCTAACCCTAAACCTAACCTTAAACCCTAACACTTAACCTTAACCCAAAGCGTTAACTCTCACGCTAACCTTTAATCCTAACCCTAATCCTAATCTTCAACCCTAAACCTAACACTTAACCCTAACCCTGTACCAAACCCTAACCCCTCATCTTTACCCTAAGCGTAAATCTCAACCCTATACCAAAGTGTAACCGTTAATCCTAAGAGTAACCTTTAACCCTAACCCTGATCCCTAACCCTAAGCCCTCACCCTAACACTAAACTTCATCCTTAACCCTAACCATAATCCTAACCCTAAATCTAATTCTCAGACTTCTTGCTTTCTTTTTTTTTTATTTTTTTTTCCATTTAATTTTACAGAATCAAAGACTCTAACAGTATATCTTGTTAGATACAGTATGTCCTCATAATGTATACATTATTTCTTGAAAAATAATATGAAATAATATGGGAAATATTCATGATAAATTATTAAGTGAACAGTGCAAGTTAAAAACAATAGTTTCATATTTTTTTCCCCACCCCCCCTTTCCCGAGTCAGCACCTTCAAGTGTTACCACTCCCCAAACGGTGCGCAATGCACTCATTGTGTAGGCATACCCCCATCCCCTCCCCCACCCCCACCTCAGTCTGATGTCCAATTGGTGTCATTCCCAGATTTGTATTTAGGTGATGATCAGGGAAACCAATTTTCTGGTGAGTACATGTGATGCTTGTTGTTCCATTCTTGGGATACTTCACTTAATATAATGGGTTCCAACTCTCTCCAGGAGAACCATAGAGATGTCGTATCTTCATCATTCCTTATAGCTGAGTAATATTCCATGGTATACATATACCACAGTTTACTAATCCAATCATGTATTGATGGGCATTTGGGTTGTTTCCACATCTTTGCTATTGTGAATTGTGCTGCTATAAACATTTGGGTACACGTGTCTTTGTTACAGAATGACCTTTTTTCCTTTGGGTATATGCCCAATAATGGGATTGCTGGGTCAAATGGCAGGTCTACTTGAATCTGTTTAAGATACCTCCATAATGCTTTCCACAGGGGTTGCACTAGTTTGCAGTCCCACCAGCAGTGAATTAGTGTTCCTGTCTCTCCACACCCACGCCAACATGTGTTGTTTTGGGTTTTTTTGATAAAGGCCATTCTCACTGGGGTTAAGTGATATCTCATTGTGGTTTTGATTTGCATTTCCCTGATGATTAGAGATGTTGAACACTTTTTCATATGTTTGTTAGCCATTTTTATATCTTCTTTTGAAAAATTTCTATTCATGTCCTTTGCCCACTTTTTCATAGGGTTGCTTGATTTTTTCTTGCTGATTTTCCTGAGTTCTAAATAGATTCTTGTTATCAGTCCTTTATCTGATGTGTAGTATGCAAAATTTTTTTCCCATTCTGTAGGTGGTCTGTTTATTCTCTGGACTGTTTCTTTGGCTGTGCAGAAGCTTTTTAATTTAATCATGTCCCATTCATTTATTTTTGTTGCTGCTGTGATTGCCTTGGGGGTCTTCTTCATAAATTCTTTGCCTAGGCCAATGTCTGTAAGAGTCTTTCCTACATTTTCTTCTAGAATTCTGATTGTATCACGCCTAAGGTTTAAGTCTGTTATCCACCGTGATTTGATTTTTGTGAGAGGTGAAAGCTGTGGGTCCTGTTTCAGTCTTCTGCAAGTGGCTAACCAATTCTCCCAGCACCATTTGTTGAATAGGGATTCTTGTCCCCAGAGTATATTCTTTCCCGCTTTGTCAAAAATTAGGTGACTATATGAGGATGGTTCTATATTTGGATTTTCTGTTGTGTTCCACTGGTCTGTGTCCCTGCACTTGTGCCAATACCAGGCTGTTTTAAGAACCACGGCCTTGTAGTATAGTTTGAGGTGTGGCAAATTAATACCTCCCATTTTGTTTTTATTGCTTAAAATTGCTTTTGCTATACGGGGTCTTCTTTGATTCCATACAAAGTGTATAATTATTTTCTCTATGTCTGTAAAGAATGATGTTGGTAATTTAATAGGGATTGCATTGAATTTGTAGATCACTTTGGGTAGTATAGACATTTTAACAATGTTGATTCTTCCGATCCACGAGCATGGTATATTTGTCCATCTATTTGCAAGTTCTGCTATTTCTTTTCTCAGTGTTTCATAGTTTTCCTTATAGAGGTCCTTTACCTCTTTAGTTAGATATATACCTAGATATTTTATTTTCTTTGTTGCTATTTTGAAGGGTATTGAGTCTTTAATTTGGTTTTCCGATTGACTGTTATTGGCATATATAAATGCCTCTGATTTGTGTATATTAATTTTGTAGCCTGAGACTTTGCTGTATTCGTTAATCAATTCCAGGAGTCTCTTGGTTGAATCCTGGGGGTTTTCCAGATATAACATCATATCATCAGCAAAAAGTGAGAGTTTGATCTCTTCCTTCCCTATTTGGACTCCCTTGATTCTGCTCTCTTGCCTGATAGCTCTCGCAAGGACTTCCAATACTATGTTGAAAAGTAATGGAGACAATGGGCAGCCCTGTCTGGTTCCAGTTCTAAGTGGGAGTGCTTTCAGTTTTTTCCCATTCAGTATGATGTTGGCTGTGGGTTTGTCATATATGGCTTGTATCATTTTTAGGTAGGTTCCATCAATGCCTATTTTGTTAAGCGTTTTTATCATAAAAGGGTGTTGAATTTTGTCAAATGCTTTTTCTGCATCTAATGAGAGTATCATATGATTTTTGTTTTTGCTTCTATTTATGTGGTGAATTACATTGATAGATTTACGTATGTTGAACCACCCCTGCATCTCTGGGATGAAGCCCACTTGGTCGTGGTGGATTACTTTTTTGATAAGTACTTGGATTCGATTTGCTAGTATTTTATTGAAAATTTTTGCATCTATATTCATGAGGGAAATTGGTCTGTAGTTCTCTATTTTTGTTGTGTCCTTTCCAGGTTTTGGTATTAATGTTATATTGGCTTGGTAGAACGTGTTGGGGAGAACTCCATCCTTCTCAATATTGGAGAATAGTTTATGTAGGATGGGCACCAGTTCTTCTTTGTATGTATGGTAAAATTCAGGTGTGAACCCATCTGGACCAGGGCTTTTCTTTTTGGGAAGGTTTTTTATTGCTGTTTCGATTTCAGTTCTTGATATTGGTCTGTTCAGGTACTCTATTTCTTCCTGGTTGAGCCTGGGAAGACTATGTGTTTCTAAAAATTTGTCCATTTCCTCCACGTTCTCCAGTTTGTGTGCATAAAGATTTTTGTAGAATTCATAGATGATATCTTGTATCTCTGTAGCATCGGTTGTGATTTCTCCTTTCATGTTCCTAATGGAGGTTATTAGAGATTTTACTTTTGTGCTCTTGGTTAGTCTAGCCAGAGGTGTGTCTATTTTGTTTATCTTTTCAAAGAACCAACTTTTTGTTTTATTAATTTCCCTTATAGTTTCTTTGTTGTCCTTTTCATTTAGTTCTGATTTGATCTTAGTAATTTCTTGCCTTCTGCTGGGTTTGGGATCGTTCTGTTCTTCTTTCTCCAGCTCTTTGAGTCTATTCGTTAGGTTGTCTATTTGCATGTTTTCTGTCTTTTTGATATAGGCATTTATGGATATGAATTTTCCTCTCAGGACTGCTTTAGCTGCATCCCATAGATTTTGATAAGTTGTATCTCCATTGTCATTTAATTCAAAGAAATTTTTGATTTCCATCTTGATTTCTTCTTTTATAGAATAATTATTCAGGAGAAGGTTATTTAGCTTCCATGACTTTGAGTAAGAGTGAGGGTTTCTGTTTGTGATCATTGTTACTTTTATTCCGCTGTGATCTGAGAAGATGCATGGTATAATTTCTATTTTTTTGAATTTTTGAAGACATGATTTATGTCCTAGGACATGGTCAATCTTAGAGAATGTCCTGTGAGCTGATGAGAAGAATGTATATTCTGTGGACTTTGGGTAGAATGTCCTATAGATGTCAGCCATGCCCATTTGTTCTAGCATTCTATTTAGGTCCATTATGTCTTTGTTTATTTTCTGTTTAGAGGATCTGTCCTGTACTGTCAGTGGGGTGTTAAAGTCTCCAGCTATTACAGTATTATTATCTATCATCTGGTTCAGATCTAGTAGGGTTTGCTTTATGAATCTAGGTGCACCTAGGTTGGGTGCATATATATTGAGTATAGTCATGGCTTCTTGTTGAATTGTGCCCTTGACCAGTATGTAGTAGCCATTTTTGTCTTTAATTATTTTTGTTGGTTTGAAAGCTAAGTTATTGGAAATTAAGATTGCCACACCAGCTTTCTTTTCGTTACCGTTTGCATGAAATACCGATTTCCATCCTTTTACTTTCAGTCTAAATGCATCTTTGCTCTTTAGGTGGGTTTCTTGGAGACAGCAGATACTTGGCTTGTGCTTTTTTATCCATTGGGACAGTCTATGTCTCTTGAGCGGGGAATTCAAGCCATTCACATTTATTGAGAAAACTGATAAGTGAGACGGTTTTTTGTTCAGCTTGTTGGGTAGAACTTCATTGCGATGTTTTCTCTCCTGAGCCATTGTGGTATCTGGAATTTGATCTTTAGCTCTTGAGTAGTTTTACATTCGTGGATCTTTCTTGTGCTGATCCGTGTGTAACTCTCTTTTGAGTACTTCTTGCAGGGCTGGTCTTGTCTTGGTGAATTCCTTCAACCTTTGTTTATCTGAGAATGTCTTGTTTTCTCCTTCGTATAGAAAACTTAGCTTAGCTGGGTACAAGATTCTAGGCTGGGCATTATTCTGTTTCAGAAGCGTGAAAATGGGGCCCCAAGCTCTTCTTGCTTGTAAGGTTTCAGCTGAGAAATCTGGCGTAATTCTGATGGGTTTTCCTTTGTAAGTTACCTGTTTCTTTCTCCTTACAGCTCGGAGAAGGGACTCTTTAGTGGATATTTTGGTCAGCCTGATGACTACGTGGCGTGGTGTTTTCCTATTTGCTATGAATCTCCCAGGGGTCCTTTGAGCTTCTTGAATCTGTATGTCTAGAGTATTGGCAAGGCCTGGAAAATTTTCCTCGATTATGTCTTCAAATAGCTTGTCCAACCCTTGCTTATTATCTTCTTCGCCCTCAGGAATGCCAATAACTCTCAAGTTAGGTTTCTTCACATAATCCCACATTTCTTGAAGACTCAGATCATTTCTCTTACTTTTTTGATCTATCTCTGTGACTGACTTATTTAGTTGGAAGGAGTTGTCTTCAATTTCTGAGATTCTTTCCTCTGTTTGATCTACCCTGCTTTTGAGACTTTCCACAGTGTTTTGTAGCTCTCTGAGTGAATTCTTCATTTCTAGGAGTTCAGTTTGGTTTTTCTTCAATATTTCAATTTCTTTAGTGAATTTTTCCTCCAAATCCTGTATTTTTTTTGCATTTTCCTTGTGTTGTCTGTCCATTGATTCTTGTATATTATTTAGCTTGTTTATGATCCATAATTGGAATTCTTCCTGTGACATGTTGGTGTTTTGAGTCTGGTTTGTGTCAAATGGTTGAGAGCCGGTATTTCTCTTTGGGGGTGAGCTTTCTGTTTGATTCTTTGTGCTTCCTGTGTTTTTTCGCTGGGCCCTTCCCATCTAGATTGATCGTTGGATCTTTACTTATAGATTTAGTCTGGTTAACAGCACTCTCTGTGCTCTATTCTTAGGCTGTGGAGCAGTCTAGGTATATTGCTTCCTTTGGCAAGAGGGGAAGACTGTTGTGAATTGTTTAGAAATTTTTCTATTTCAGTTGGGGGACTGCTTCTGATGGGTCCATTCCTAGAGGATTGGAGTGATCCAAGACTGCTTTGGTGAGTTAGGACACTGTGTTGTAGTCTTTCAGAGGGCAGGTAGGGTCCACACTAGTAGTGGACCAAAATTCTCTTTGTTTGTTTGTTTCCCATTGGTTCTTCCTCTATAGGGGTGGTTTCTGTCTCTATCTGCAGGAAAGATACTAGCTGTGGGGAGTGGATGGTGCCCTCGCTCGCTCAGCGCCCCATTTGCCGCAACTCCCACAGGCAAAAGTCTGCCTTGGCCCAATGTCCCCAGGGACCAGGCTCCACACTCTCACTTCTGGAGAAGTAGTCAATGTTTAGACGTGGGTGGGGACCCTATATAAGGTCTGTGGACCAGGGGATGGGGCCGTCCAGGGAGCCTCTTGGCACCCTATTGCTCCGCAGTGACTTGGCTGTGGGCCCCAAGATGGCTATTGCACGCCCGCAGATCGCCGGCGTTGGGAGTGACTACTCAGGTTCCGGTATGTACCAGAGCCAGGGGCCTGGCCCGTTCCCAAGCTCAGCGTGGGTTCCCAGTTAGAAGGCAAAAAGAGAGAAGAAATAAGGAAAAAGAAAAAAGAAAAGAAAAGAAAAAAAGAAAAAAAAGAAAAAAAAAAGGGAAGTGAAAAGAAAGAACAGAAGGAGAAGAAAAAGAAAGAGAAAAGAAAAGGAGAAGAGAAGAGGGAAAAAAAGGAAAGAGAAAAGAAAAAACAAAAAACAACAACAAAAAAAAAAAAAGAAGCAAAATAAAACAAAACAAAACAAAGGAAAAACAAAAACCAAACTAACAAATAACACAAAGAGACCTAACCCAGAAACAGCGAAAACACAAACACAAAAGAACAAAAACAGAGCTACACAGCACCACAGCGCATCACTAAACGAAGGGATACACAATTCTGAAGTATATAGTTCAGCGGCTCAATGATTGTGTTTTTGCGCCTTAGCGCAGCTCCGCCCCTTCACGCCCGCTCCGTTGATTCCGGAGCGGCAACTCAATGTTTATTTTACGTCTTAGCGCAGCTCCGCCCCTTCACGCCGAGTGCGGCCGGCGGAGATGGCGCGGGCCCAGAGACCAGCGGGGGGCGCCGGGGAGAGAGAGCCGCTGGGCACCTTATGGCTCCCGAGCGGTTCCGCCTTTGCTTTCAAGATGGCGCCCGCAGCGCTCCGGGGTCGGAGGGGGACCGGCTCCCCAGCATGCAGAGACCAGGGACCGCCGCTGCCGGGGTGTTTGGCGGGCAAAGCCGCCGGGGGCCACCGGCTGAAGAAACACCGACAAAAGTAGCGCAGAGGTACAGCGCAATTCGCTGATCGGGGATTGTTCGTGCCCCTCCCCCCGGCACAGGTCCGTCCCTTCTCGCCAAGGACTGTCTCAGCCGAGACTTCCCAGGTTCCAAGCTATTCTCCCGAAAAAGCCTCCTGTCTGCAATGCCCTACGTCTCGCTCGGTGATTCTGCTCTGGCTTGCGAGGGGGTCTCCAAGCAATTGGGGGTGGAGGTCAGTGAGGAGCGCAAGCCGCTTTTCCTAAAGACTGCCCCCGCCCCACCTGGGGGCGGGCGCAGCCGCCTGCGCTCCGCTGGCTACTGTCTGTTCCGCGCCTTCCACAGAGTTCCGCGATCTTAATTTCTGTTCACCTCAGACCTCACTTGCTCTGTTTGTCCCACGCTGATTCTCCGTGGATTCACACCGCTGTTCCTGTGTGGGAGCGGTCCTCTAGCGTTGTGGCAGGTCCGGATCCACGGTTCCTCGCCGAGGCGCAGATCCGAGCAGTCACCGCCACTCCGCCATCTTCGCTTGCTTTCTTAGAGTTTAGAAAGCCTGCAATCCTCCCATGCCATGCATGAAAGGAGGCTCTACCACTGTGTCCTGCATGAAACCCATGGGCCCATACCCAGAGAATGATAGAGTGGGTTCCCGGGTACAATCCCAGCCCCTTTAACTCCCCCCGCTCGCCTAATGCAGACAGGGCCCGTGCGCTAAGCATAAACAATACCTTTAACAGATAACCCTAACCCTGAACATAACACCCAACCCTGTTCCTATTTCTCCCCTTAACACGTAAACCTCACCGTGCGCCTAAATTTAACCTCTTATCCTAACGTTAATGCATAACCCATTTCCTGAGAACAACCCCTATCCCATATTTCTAACCCTATCTCCTAGTCATCACTGTGACACCTAATCCCTATCCCTAATTCTAAACCGCTAACTCTAACCGTAACCCTACCTACAACCCTAACACTGACAGTAACCCTTACTTCTAACCCCAACACTATGCCTAACAAAAACCCTAACCCTTCACCCTAACCCTTCACCGTAACTCCTAAGCCTTACCCTAACAATTAACCCTAATCCTAATCCTAACCATTAAACCTAACCCTAGCTCTTAAAGCTAACCCTAAACCTTACCCTCACGACTAGACCTAACCCTGACACTAACATAACACCTAACCCTAACCAGAACCCCTAAAGCTAACCCTGAAACCTATCCCTAACCCTAGCAGTAAACTTTAACCCTAAACCTAAGCCCAACCCGTAACCCTAATCCTATCCTTTTACCCTAAAACTAACCCCTAAACCTAACCCCTATACCTCACCCTAACTCTAACCCCAATCCTAATTCTAACCATACCCCTTCATAAAACACTATCTCCTAACCGCTAACCCTAACACTAACCAAAAACCCTAATCACTAATCCCTAACCCTAACGCTTAACCTTTACCCTAACCGTTAACCCTCACCCTAAATCTTAACACTGACCCTAACCTTAACCTAATCCTTAATGATAAACCTAACACTAAGACCTAACACTAAGCCCAACACTTAACCCTAATCCTATCACTTAACCCTAAACCTAAAACTAATGCTAACCCCTAAACGTAACCCTAACCGTGACCAGTAAACCTAAACCTAACCTCTAACACAAACCATAGCACATAACTCTAACCCTAAAACTAACCCTAACCCTAACCCTAAACCCTAACTCTTAACCTTAACCCTAAGCGTTAACTCTCACGCTAACCTTTAATCCTAACCCTAATCCTAATCTTCAACCCTAAACCTAACACTTAACCCTAACCCTGTACCAAACCCTAACCCCTCATCTTAACCCTAACCGTAAACCTCAACCCTAAACCAAAGTGTAACCGTTAAACCTAAGAGTAACCTTTAACCCTAACCCTATTC
Organism: Eulemur rufifrons; assembly: GCF_041146395.1. Classification (NCBI taxonomy): domain Eukaryota; kingdom Metazoa; phylum Chordata; class Mammalia; order Primates; family Lemuridae; genus Eulemur; species Eulemur rufifrons. The sequence goes on along the minus strand of NC_091012.1, from coordinate 8,971,694 downwards.
CCTAACCCTAAGCCCTCACCCTAACACTAAAATTCATCCTTAACCCTAACCATAATCCTAAACCTAAATCTAATTCTCAGACTTCTTGCTTTCTTAGAGTTTAGAAAGTCTGCCATCCTCCCATGCCATGCGTGAAAGGAGGCTCTACCACTGTGTCCTACATGAAACCCACGGGCCCATACCCAGAGTATGATAGAGTGGGTTCCCGGGTACAATCCCAGCCCCCTAAATTCCCCCCGGCCGCCTATGCAGACAGGGCCTGTGCGCTAAGCATAAACAATACCTTTAAGACATAACCCTAACCCTGAACATAACACCCAACCCTGTTCCTATTTCTCCCCTTAACACGTAAACCTCACCGTGCGCCTAACTTTAACCTCTTATCCTAACGTTAATGCATAACCCATTTCCTGAGAACAACCCCTATCCCATAATGCTAACCCTATCTCCTAGTCATCACTGTGACACCTAATCCCTAACCCTAATTCTAAACTGCTAACCCTAACCGTAACCCTACCTACAACCCTAACACTGACAGTAACCCTTACTTCTAACCCCAACGCTATGCCTAACAAAAACCCTAACCCTTGACCCTAACCCTTCACACTAACCCCTAAGCCTTACCCTAACCCTTAAGCCTAATCCTAATCCTAACCATTAAACCTAACCCTAGCTCTTAAAGCTAACCCTAAACCTTACCCTCAAGACTAGACCTAACCCTGACACTAACCTAACACGTAACCCCAACCAGAACCCCTAAAGCTAACACTGAACCCTATCCCTAGCAATAAACTTTAAACCTAAACCTAAGCCCAACCCGTAACCCTAATCCTATCCTTTTACCCTAAAACTAACCCCTAAACCTAACCCTTATACCTCACCCTAACTCTAACCCCAATCCTAATTCTAAACATACCCCTTCATAAAACACTAACTCCTAACCGCTAACCCTAACACTAACCGAAATCCCTAATCACTAATCCCTAACCCTAACGCTTAACCTTTACCCTGACCGTTAACCCTCACCCTAAATCTTAACACTGACTCTAACCTTAACCTTTAACTCTAAGCCTAACCCTTAACCCTACAGTAAGGAAGACCCTTAATGCCAATGGGATCCCTTATCCCTAACCCTAACACTACAGCTAAAAATAACCCTAACCTTGGATCCTTAAACCTAACCCCTAACACTTACTTTAAGCCCAAACCCTAACCCTAATCCTACGCATTAAACCTAACCCTATCTCTTAACCCTAACGCTAGCCCTTACCCTAACGCCTAGATCTAACCCTAAATCTAACCTACCGCCTAATCCGAACCTTAAGCCCTAATGCTAACACTAACCCTGAACCCTAAACCTACCCGTAACCCTTAACACTAACCCTATCCGTGAACCTTAACCCTGACCCTAACCATTACCCGCACCCAAGCATTTAACCCTGATTCTAACCCTAATCCTTAATGATAAACCTAATACTAAACACTAACCCTAAGCCCAACACTTATCCCTAATCCTATCCCTTTTTTTTTTTATTATTTTTTTATTATATATATATATTTTTTTCAATTTAGTTTTACAGAATCAAAGAGTCTAACAGTATATCTTGTTAGATACAGTATGTCCTCATAATGTATACATTATTTCTTGTACAGTGATATGAAATAATATGGGAAATATTCATGATAAATTATTAAGTGAACAGTGCAAGTTAAAAACAATAGTTTCATATTTTTTTCCCCACCCCCCCTTTCCCGAGTCAGCACCTTCAAGTGTTACCACTCCCCAAACGGTGCGCAATGCACTCATTGTGTAGGCATACCCCCATCCCCTCCCCCACCCCCCACCTCAGTCTGATGTCCAATTGGTGTCATTCTCAGATTTGTATTTAGGTGATGATCAGGGAAACCAATTTTCTGGTGAGTACATGTGATGCTTGTTTTTCCATTCTTGGGATACTTCACTTAATATAATGGGTTCCAACTCTCTCCAGGAGAACCATAGAGATGTCGTATCTTCATCATTCCTTATAGCTGAGTAATATTCCATGGTATACATATACCACAGCTTACTAATCCAATCATGTATTGATGGGCATTTGGGTTGTTTCCACATCTTTGCTATTGTGAATTGTGCTGCTATAAATATTTGGGTACACGTGCCTTTGTTATAGAATGACCTTTTTTCCTTTGGGTATATGCCCAGTAATGGGATTGCTGGGTCAAATGGCAGGTCTACTTGAATCTGTTTAAGATACCTCCATAATGCTTTCCACAGGGGTTGCACTAGTTTGCAGTCCCACCAGCAGTGTATTAGTGTTCCTGTCTCTCCACACCCACGCCAACATGTGTTGTTTTGGGTTTTTTTGATAAAGGCCATTCTCACTGGGGTTAAGTGATATCTCATTGTGGTTTTGATTTGCATTTCCCTGATGATTAGAGATGTTGAACACTTTTTCATATGTTTGTTAGCCATTTTTATATCTTCTTTTGAAAAATTTCTATTCATGTCCTTTGCCCACTTTTTGATAGGGTTGCTTGATTTTTTCTTGCTGATTTTCCTGAGTTCTAAATAGATTCTTGTTATCAGTCCTTTATCTGATGTGTAGTATGCAAAAATTTTTTCCCATTCTGTAGGTGATCTGTTTATTCTCTGGACTGTTTCTTTGGCTGTGCAGAAGCTTTTTAGTTTAATCATGTCCCATTCATTTATTTTTGTTGCTGCTGTGTTTGCCTTGGGGGTCTTCTTCATAAATTCTCTGCCTAGGCCAATGTCTGTAAGAGTCTTTCCTACATTTTCTTCTAGAATTCTGATTGTATCACGCCTAAGGTTTAAGTCTGTTATCCACCGTGATTTGATTTTTGTGAGAGGTGAAAGCTGTGGGTCCTGTTTCATTCTTCTGCAAGTGGCTAACCAATTCTCCCAGCACCATTTGTTGAATAGGGATTCTTGTCCCCGGAGTATATTCTTTCCCGCTTTGTCAAAAATTAGGTGACTATATGAGGATGGTTCTATATTTGAATTTTCTGTTGTGTTCCACTGGTCTGTGTCCCTGCACTTGTGCCAATACCAGGCTGTTTTAAGAACCACGGCCTTGTAATATAGTTTGAGGTCTGGCAAATTAATACCTCCCATTTTGTTTTTATTGCTTAAAATTGCTTTTGCTATACGGGGTCTTCTTTGATTCCATACAAATTGTATAATTATTTTCTCTATGTCTGTAAAGAATGATGTTGGTAATTTAATAGGGATTGCATTGAATTTGTAGATCACTTTGGGTAGTATAGACATTTTAACAATGTTGATTCTTCCGATCCACGAGCATGGTATATTTTTCCATCTATTTGCAAGTTCTGCTATTTCTTTTCTCAGTGTTTCATAGTTTTCCTTATAGAGGTCCTTTACCTCTTTAGTTAGATATATACCTAGATATTTTATTTTCTTTGTTGCTATTTTGAAGGGTATTGAGTCTTTAATTTGGTTTTCCGATTGACTGTTATTGGCATATATAAATGCCTCTGATTTGTGTATATTAATTTTGTAGCCTGAGACTTTGCTGTATTCGTTAATCAATTCCAGGAGTCTCTTGGTTGAATCCTGGGGGTTTTCCAGATATAACATCATATCATCAGCAAAAAGTGAGAGTTTGATCTCTTCCTTCCCTATTTGGACTCCCTTGATTTTGCTCTCTTGCCTGATAGCTCTCGCAAGGACTTCCAATACTATGTTGAAAAGTAATGGAGACAATGGGCAGCCCTGTCTGGTTCCAGTTCTAAGTGGGAGTGCTTTCAGTTTTTCCCCATTCAGTATGATGTTGGCTGTGGGTTTGTCATATATGGCTTGTATCATTTTTAGGTAGGTTCCATCAATGCCTATTTTGTTAAGCGTTTTTATCATAAAAGGGTGTTGAATTTTGTCAAATGCTTTTTCTGCATCTAATGAGAGTATCATATGATTTTTGTTTTTGCTTCTATTTATGTGGTGAATTACATTTATAGATTTACGTATGTTGAACCACCCCTGCATCTCGGGGATGAAGCCCACTTGGTCGTGGTGGATTACTTTTTTGATAAGTACTTGGATTCGATTTGCTAGTATTTTATTGAAAATTTTTGCATCTATATTCATGAGGGAAATTGGTCTGTAGTTCTCTATTTTTGTTGAGTCCTTTCCAGGCTTTGGTATTAATGTTATATTGGCTTGGTAGAACGTGTTGGGGAGAACTCCATCCTTCTCAATATTGGAGAATAGTTTATGTAGGATGGGCACCAGTTCTTCTTTGTATGTATGGTAAAATTCAGGTGTGAACCCATCTGGACCAGGGCTTTTCTTTTTGGGAAGGTTTTTTATTGCTGTTTCGATTTCAGTTCTTGATATTGGTCTGTTCAGGTACTCTATTTCTTCCTGGTTGAGCCTGGGAAGACTATGGGTCTCTAAAAATTTGTCCATTTCCTCCACGTTCTCCAGTTTGTGTGCATAAAGATTTTTGTAGAATTCATAGATGATATCTTGTATCTCTGTAGCATCGGTTGTGATTTCTCCTTTCATGTTCCTAATGGAGGTTATTAGAGATTTTACTTTTGTGCTCTTGGTTAGTCTAGCCAGAGGTGTGTCTATTTTGTTTATCTTTTCAAAGAACCAACTTTTTGTTTTATTAATTTCCCTTATAGTTTCTTTGTTGTCCTTTTCATTTAGTTCTGATTTGATCTTAGTAATTTCTCGCCTTCTGCTGGGTTTGGGATCGTTCTGTTCTTCTTTCTCCAGCTCTTTGAGTCTATTCGTTAGGTTGTCTATTTGCATGTTTTCTGTCTTTTTGATATAGGCATTTATGGATATGAATTTTCCTCTCAGGACTGCTTTAGCTGCATCCCATAGATTTTGATAAGTTGTATCTCCATTGTCATTTAATTCGAAGAAATTTTTGATTTCCATCTTGATTTCTTCTTTTATAGAATAATTATTCAGGAGAAGGTTGTTTAGCTTCCATGACTTTGAGTAAGAGTGAGGGTTTCTGTTTGTGATCATTGTTACTTTTATTCCGCTGTGATCTGAGAAGATGCATGGTATAATTTCTATTTTTTTGAATTTTTGAAGACATGATTTATGTCCTAGGACATGGTCAATCTTAGAGAATGTCCTGTGAGCTGATGAGAAGAATGTATATTCTGTGGACTTTGGGTAGAATGTCCTATAGATGTCAGCCATGCCCATTTGTTCTAGCATTCTATTTAGGTCCATTATGTCTTTGTTTATTTTCTGTTTAGAGGATCTGTCCTGTACTGTCAGTGGGGTGTTAAAGTCTCCAGCTATTACAGTATTATTATCTATCATCTGGTTCAGATCTAGTAGGGTTTGCTTTATAAATCTAGGTGCACCTAGGTTGGGTGCATATATATTGAGTATAGTCATGGCTTCTTGTTGAATTGTGCCCTTAACCAGTATGTAGTAGCCATTTTTGTCTTTTATTATTTTTGTTGGTTTGAAAGCTAAGTTATTGGAAATTAAGATTGCCACACCAGCTTTCTTTTCGTTACCGTTAGCTTGAAATACCGATTTCCATCCTTTTACTTTCAGTCTAAATGCATCTTTGCTCGTTAGGTGGGTTTCTTGGAGACAGCAGACACTTGGCTTGTGCTTTTTTATCCATTGGGACAGTCTATGTCTCTTGAGCGGGGAATTCAAGCCATTCACATTTATTGAGAAAACTGATAAGTGAGACGGATTTTTGTTCAGCTTGTTGGGTAGAACTTCATTGCAATGTTTTCTCTCCTGAGCCATTGTGGTATCTGGAATTTGATCTTTAGCTCTTGAGTAGTTTTACATTCGTGGATCTTTCTTGTGCTGGTCCGTGTGTAACTCTCTTTTGAGTACTTCTTGCAGGGCTGGTCTTGTCTTGGTGAATTCCCTCAACCTTTGTTTATCTGAGAATGTCTTGATTTCTCCTTCATATAGAAAACTTAGCTTAGCTGGGTACAAGATTCTAGGCTGGGCATTATTCTGTTTCAGAAGCGTGAAAATGGGGCCCCAAGCTCTTCTTGCTTGTAAGGTTTCAGCTGAGAAATCTGGCGTAATTCTGATGGGTTTTCCTTTGTAAGTTACCTGTTTCTTTCTCCTTACAGCTCGGAGAAGGGACTCTTTAGTGGATATTTTGGTCAGCCTGATGACTACGTGGCGTGGTGTTTTCCTATTTGCTATGAATCTCCCAGGGGTCCTTTGAGCTTCTTGAATCTGTATGTCTAGAGTATTGGCAAGGCCTGGAAAATTTTCCTCGATTATGTCTTCAAATAGCTTGTCCAACCCTTGCTTATTGTCTTCTTCACCCTCAGGGATGCCAATAACTCTCAAGTTAGGTTTCTTCACATAATCCCACATTTCTTGAAGACTCAGATCATTTCTCTTACTTTTTTGATCTATCTCTGTGACTGACTTATTTAGTTGAAAGGAGTTATCTTCAATTTCTGAAATTCTTTCTTCTGTTTGATCTACCCTGCTTTTGAGACTTTCCACAGTGTTTTGTAGCTCTCTGAGTGAATTCTTCATTTCTAGGAGTTCAGTTTGGTTTTTCTTCAATATTTCAATTTCTTTAGTGAATTTTTCCTCCAAATCCTGAATTTTTTTTGCATTTTCCTTGTGTTGTCTGTCCATTGATTCTTGTATATTATTTAGCTTGTTTATGATCCATAATTGGAATTCTTCCTGTGACATGTTGGTGTTTTGAGTCTGGTTTGTGTCAAATGGTTGAGAGCCGGTATTTCTCTTTGGGGGTGAGCTTTCTGTTTGATTCTTTGTGCTTCCTGTGTTTTTTCGCTGGGCCCTTCCCATCTAGATTAATCGTTGGATCTTTACTTATAGATTTAGTCTGGTTAACAGCACTCTCTGTGCTCTATTCTTAGGCTGTGGAGTAGTCTAGGTATATTGCTTCCTTTGGCAAGAGGGGAAGACTGTTGTGAATTGATTAGAAATTTTTCTATTTCAGTTGGGGGACTGCTTCTGATGGGTCCAATCCTAGAGGATTGGAGTGATCCAAGACTGCTTTGGTGAGTTAGGATACTGTGTTGTAGTCTTTCAGAGGGCTGGCAGGGTCCACACTAGTAGTGGGCCAAAATTCTCTTTGTTTGTTTGTTTCCCTTTGGTTCTTCCTCTATAGGGGTGGTTTCTGTCTCTATCTGCAGGAAAAATACTAGTTGTGGGGAGTGGATGGTGCCCTCGCTCGCTCAGCGCCCCATTTGCCGCAACTCCCACAGGCAAAAGTCAGCCTTGGCCCAATGTCCCCAGGGACCAGGCTCCACACTCTCGCTTCTGGCGAAGTAGTCAATGTTTAGACGTGGGTGGGGACCCTATATAAGGTCTGTGGACCTGGGGAGGGGGCCGTCCAGGGAACCTCTTGGCACCCTATTGCTCCGCAGTGACTTGGCTGTGGGCCCCAAGATGGCTATTGCGCGCCCGTAGATCGCCGGCGTTGGGAGTCACTACTCAGGTTCCGGTATGTACCAGAGCCAGGGGTCTGGCCCGTTCCCAAGCTCAGCGTGGGTTCCCAGTTAGAAGGCAAAAAGAGAGAAGAAATAAGGAAAAAGAAAAAAGAAAAGAAAAGAAAAAAAAAAAAGGAAGTGAAAAGAAAGAACAGAAGGAGAAGAAAAGGAAAGAGAAAAGAAAAGGGGAAGAGAAGAGGAAAAAAGAAAAAAAAAATAAAAATAAAAAAAAAAAATAAAAAATAAAAAATAAAAAATATAAAAAAAAAAATAAAAAAAAAAATAAAAAAAAAACAAAGACAAAAACAAAAACTAAACTAACAAATAACACAAAGAGACCTAACCCAGAAACAGCGAAAACACAAACACAAAAGAACAAAAACAGAGCTACACAACACCACAACGCATCACTAAACGAAGGGATACACAATTCTGAAGTATACAATTCAGCGGCTCAATGATCGTGTTTTTGCGCCTTAGCGCAGCTCCGCCCCTTCACGCCCGCTCCATTGGTTCCGGAGCGGCAACTCAGTGTTTATTTCACGTCTTAGCGCGGCTCCGCCCCTTCACGCCGGCTCCGTTGGTTCCGGAGCTGCAACTCAGTGTTTATTTTAAGTCTTAGCGCAGCTCCGCCCCTTCACGCCGGCTCCGTTGGTTCCGGAGCGGCAACTCAGTGTTTATTTTAAGTCTTAGCGCAGCTCCGCCCCTTCACGCCGGCTCCGTTGGTTCCGGAGCGGCAACTCAGTGTTTATTTTAAGTCTTAGCGCAGCTCCGCCCCTTCACGCCGAGTGCCGCCGGCGGAGATGGCGCGGGCCCAGAGACCAGCGGGGGGCGCCGGGGAGAGAGAGCTGCTGGGCACCTTATGGCTCCCGAGCGGTTCCGACTTTGCTTTCAAGATGGCGCCCGCAGCGCTCCGGGGTCGGAGGGGGACCGGCTCCCCGGCAGGCAGAGACCAGGGACCGCCGCTGCCAGGGCGTTTGGTGGGCAAAGCCGCCGGGGGCCACCGGCTGAAGAGCCACCGACAAAAGTAGCGCAGAGGTACAGCGCAATTCGCTGATCGGGGATTGATCGTACCCCTCCCCCCTGGCACAGGTCCGTCCCTTCTCGCTAAGGACTGTCTCAGCCGAGACTTCCCAGGTTCCAAGCTATTCTCCCGAAAAAGCCTCCTGTCTGCAATGCCCTACGTCTCGCTCGGAGATTCTGCTCTGGCTTGCGAGGGGGTCTCCAAGCAATTGGGGGTGGAGGTCAGTGAGGAGCGCAAGCCGCTTTTCCTAAAGACTGCCCCCGCCCCACCTGGGGGCGGGCGCAGCCGCCTGCGCTCCGCTGGCTACTGTCTGTTCCGCGCCTTCCGCAGAGTTCCGCGATCTCAATTTCTGTTCACCTCAGACCTCACTTGCTCTGTCTGTCCCACGCTGATTCTCCGTGGATTCACACCGCTGTTCCTGTGTGGGAGCGGTCCTCTAGCGTTGTGGCAGGTCCGGATCCACGGTTCGTCGCCGGAGCGCAGATCCAAGCAATCACCGCCATTCCGCCATCTTCCATATTCGATTCCCCTAATCCTATCCCTTAAACCTAACCCTAACCCTAATGCTACCCCCTAAACGTAACCCTAACCCTGACCAGTAAACCTAACCCTAACCTCTAACACAAACCATAGCACATAACTCTAACCCTAAAACTAACCCTAACCCTAAACCTAACCCTAAACCCTAACTCTTAACCTTAACCCTAAGCGTTAACTCTCACGCTAACCTTTAATCCTAACCCTAATCCTAATCTTCAACCCTAAACCTAACACTTAACCCTAACCCTGTACCAAAGCCTAACCCCTCATCTTAACCCTAACCGTAAACCTCAACCCTAAACCAAAGTGTAACCGTTAAACCTAAGAGTAACCTTTAACCCTAACCCTATTCCCTAACCCTAAGCCCTCACCCTAACACTAAACTTCATCCTTAACCCTAACCAGAATCCTAACCCTAAATCTAATTCTCAGCCTTCTTGCTTTCTTAGAGTTTAGAAAGCCTGCAATCCTCCCATGCCATGCGTGAAAGGAGGCTCTACCACTGTGTCCTGCATGAAACCCACGGGCCCATACCCAGAGTATGATAGAGTGGGTTCCCGGGTACAATCCCAGCCCCCTAAACTCCCCCCGCCCGCCTAATGCAGACAGGGCCCGTGCGCTAAGCATAAACAATACCTTTAACAGATAACCCTAACCCTGAACATAACACCCAACCCTGTTCCTATTTCTCCCCTTAACACATAAACCTCACCGTGCGCCTAACTTTAACCTCTTATCCTAACGTTAATGCATAACCCATTTCCTGAGAACAACCCCTATCCCATAATTCTAACCCTATCTCCTAGTCATCACTGTGACACCTAATCCCTAACCCTAATTCTAAACCGCTAACCCTAACCGTAACCCTACCTACAACCCTAACACTGACAGTAACCCTTACTTCTAACCCCAACGCTATGCCTAACAAGAACCCTAACCCTTGACCCTAACCCTTCACCCTAACCCCTAAGCCTTACCCTAACCCTTAACCCTAATCCTAATCCTAACCATTAAACCTAACCCCAGCTCTTAAAGCTAACCCTAAACCTTACCCTCACGACTAGACCTAACCCTGACACTAACCTAACACCTAACCCTAACCAGAACCCCTAAAGCTAAACCTGAACCCTATCCCTAACCCTAGCAGTAAACTTTAACCCTAAACCTAAGCCCAACCCGTAACCCTAATCCTATCCTTATACCCTAAAACTAACCCCTAAACCTAACCCCTATACCTCACCCTAACTCTAACCCCAATCCTAATTCTAACCATACCCCTTCATAAAACACTAACTCCTAACCGCTAACCCTAACACTAACCAAAAACCCTAATCACTAATCCCTAACCCTAACGCTTAACCTTTACCCTGACCGTTAACCCTCACCCTAAATCTTAACACTGACCCTAACCTTAACCTTTAACTCTAAGCCTAACCCTTAACCCTACAGTAAGGAAGACCCTTAATGCTAATGGGATCCCTTATCCCTAACCCTAACACTACAGCTAAAAATAACCCTAACCTTGGATCCTTAAACCTAACCCCTAACACTTACTTTAACCCCAAACCCTAACCCTAATCCTAAGCATTAAACCTAACCCTATCTCTTAACCCTAACGCTAGCCCTTACCCTAACGCCTGGATCTAACCCTAAATCTAACCTACCGCCTAATCCTAACCTTAAGCCCTAATGCTAACACTAACCCTGAACCCTAAACCTACCCGTAACCCTTAACACTAACCCTATCCGTAAACCTAAACCCTGACCCTAACCATTACCCGCACCCAAGCATTTAACCCTGACCCTAACCCTAATCCTTAATGCTAACCTTAACACTAAACCCTAACCCTAAGCCCAACACTTAACCCTGATCCTATCCCTTAACCCTAAACCTAATCCTAACCCTAATGCTAACCCCTAAACGTAACCCTAACCGTGACCAGTAAACCTAACCCTAACCTCTAACACAAACCATAGCACATAACTCTAACCCTAAAACTAACCCTAACCCTAACCCTAAACCCTAACTCTTAACCTTAACCCTAAGCGTTAACTCTCACGCTAACCTTTAATCCTAACCCTAATCCTAATCTTCAACCCTAAACCTAACAGTTAACCCTAACCCTGTACCAAACCCTAACCCTTCATCTTAACCCTAACCGTAAACCTCAACCCTAAACCAAAGTGTAACCGTTAAACCTAAGAGTAACCTTTAACCCTAACCCTAATCCCTAACCCTAAGCCCTCACCCTAACACTAAACTTCATCCTTAACCCTAACAAGAATCCTAACCCTAAATCTAATTCTCAGCCTTCTTGCTTTCTTAGAGTTTAGAAAGCCTGCAATCCTCCCATGCCATGCGTGAAAGGAGTCTCTACCACTATGTCCTGCATGAAACCCACGGGCCCATACCCAGAGTATGATAGAGTGGGTTCCCGGGTACAATCCCAGCCCCCTAAACTCCCCCCGCCCGCCTAATGCAGACAGGGCCCGTGCGCTAAGCATAAACAATACCTTTAACAGATAACCCTAACCCTGAACATAACACCCAACCCTGTTCCTATTTCTCCCCTTAACACGTAAACCTCACCGTGCGCCTAACTTTAACCTCTTATCCTAAGGTTAATGCATAACCCATTTCCTAAGAACAACCCCTATCCCATAATTCTAACCCTATCTCCTAGTCATCACTGTGACACCTAATCCCTAACCCTAATTCTAAACCGCTAACCCTAACCGTAACCCTACCTACAACCCTAACACTGACAGTAACCCTTACTTCTAACCCCAAGGCTATGCCTAACAAAAACCCTAACCCTTCACCCTAACCCTTCACCCTAACCCCTAAGCCTTACCCTAACCCTTAACCCTAATCCTAATCCTAACCATTAAACCTACCCCTAGCTCTTAAAGCTAACCCTAAACCTTACCCTCACGACTAGACCTAACCCTGACACTAACCTAACACCTAACCCTAACCAGAACACCTAAAGCTAACCCTGTTCCCTATCCCTAAACCTAGCAGTAAACTTTAACCCTAAACCTAAGCCCAACCCGTAACCCTAATCCTATCCTTTTACCCTAAAACTAACCCCTAAACCTAACCCCTATACCTCACCCTAACTCTAACCCCAATCCTAATTCTAACCATACCCCTTCATAAATCACTAACTCCTAACCGCTAACCCTAACACTAACCAAAAACCCTAATCACTAATCCCTAACCCTAACGCTTAACCTTTACCCTAACATTTAACCCTCACCCTAAATCTTAACACTGACCCTAACCTTAACCTTTAACTCTAAGCCTAACCCTTAACCCTACAGTAAGGAAGACCCTTAATGCTAATGGGATCCCTTATCCCTAGCCCTAACACTACAGCTAAAAATAACCCTAACCTTGGATCCTTAAACCTAACCCCTAACACTTACTTTAACCCCAAACCCTAACCCTAATCCTAAGCATTAAACCTAACCCTACCTCTTAACCCTAACGCTAGCCCTTACCCTAACGCCTAGATCTAACCCTAAATCTAACCTACCGCCTAATCCTAACCTTAAGCCCTAATACTAACACTAACCCTGAACCCTAAACCTACCCGTAACCCTTAACACTAACCCTATCCGTGAACCTTAACCCTGACCCTAACCATTACCCGCACCCAAGGATTTAACCCTGATTCTAACCCTAATCCTTAATGATAAACCTAACACTAAACCCTAACCCTAAGCCCAAAACTTAACCCTAATCCTATCCCTTAAACCTAACCCTAACCCTAATGCTACCCCCTAACCGTAACCCTAACCCTGACCAGTAAACCTAACCCTAACCTCTAACACAAACCATAGCACATAACTCTAACCCTAAAACTAACCCTAACCCTAACCCTAACCCTAATGCTAACCCCAAAACGTAACCCTAACTGTGACCAGTAAACCTAACCCTAACCTCTAACACAAACCATAGCACATAACTCTAACCCTAAAACTAACTCTTACCCAAACCCTAAACCCTAACACTTAACCTTAACACTAAGCGTTAACTCTCACGCTAACCTTTAATCCTAACCCTAATCCTAATCTTCAACCCTAAACCTAACACTTAACCCTAACCCTGTACCAAACCCTAACCCCTCATCTTAACCCTAACCGTAAACCTCAACCCTAAACCAAAGTGTAAACGTTAAACCTAAGAGTAACCTTTAACCCTAACCGTATTCCCTAACCCTAAGCCCTCACCCTAACACTAAACTTCATCCTTAACCCTAACCAGAATCCTAACCCTAAATCTAATTCTCAGCCTTCTTGCTTTCTTAGAGTTTAGAAAGCCTGCAATCCTCCCATGCCATGCGTGAAAGGAGGCTCTACCACTGTGTCCTGCATGAAACCCACGGGCCCATACCCAGAGTATGATAGAGTGGGTTCCCGGGTACAATCCCAGCCCCCTAAACTCCCCCCGCCCGCCTAATGCAGACAGGGCCCGTGCGCTAAGCATAAACAATACCTTTAACAGATAACCCTAACCCTGAACATAACACCCAACCCTGTTCCTATTTCTCCCCTTAACACGTAAACCTCACCGTGCGCCTAACTTTAACCTCTTATCCTAACGTTAATGCATAACCCATTTCCTGAGAACAACCCCTATCCCATAATTCTAACCCTATCTCCTAGTCATCACTGTCACACCTAATCCCTAACCCTAATTCTAAACCGCTAACCCTAACCGTAACCCTACCTACAACCCTAACACTGACAGTAACCCTTACTTCTAAACCCAACGCTATGCCTAACAAAAACCCTAACCCTTGACCCTAACCCTTCACCCTAACTCCTAAGCCTTACCCTAACCCTTAATCCTAATCCTAATCCTAACCATTAAACCTAACCCTAGCTCTTAAAGCTAACCCTAAACCTTACCCTCACGACTAGACCTAACCCTGACACTAAACTAACACCTAACCCTAACCAGAACCCCTAAAGCTAACGCTGAACCCTATCCCTAACTCCAGCAGTAAACTTTAACCCTAAACCTAAGCCCAACCCGTAACCCTAATCCTATCCTTTTACCCTAAAACTAACCCCTAAACCTAACCCCTATACCTCACCCTAACTCTAACCCCAATCCTAATTCTAACCATACCCCTTCATAAAACACTAACTCCTAACCACTAACCCTAACACTAACCAAAAACCCTAATCACTAATCCCTAACCCTAACGCTTAACCTTTACCCTAACCGTTAACCCTCACCCTAAACCTTAACCCTGACCCTAACCTTAACCTTTAACTCTAAGCCTAACCCTTAACCCTACAGGAAGAAAGACCCTTAATGCTAATGGGATCCCTTATCCCTAACCCTAACACTACAGCTAAAAATAACCCTAACTTTGGATCCTTACACCTAACCCCTAACACTTACTTTAACCCCAAACCCTAACCCTAATCCTAAGCATTAAACCTAACCCTATCTCTAAACCCTAACGCTAGCCCTTACCCTAACGCCTAGATCTAACCCTAAATCTAACCTACCGCCTAATCCTAACCTTAAGCCCTAATGCTAACACTAACCCTGAACCCTAAACCTACCCGTAACACTTAACACTAACCCTATCCGTGAACCTAAACCCTGACCCTAACCATTACCCGCACCCAAGCATTTAACCCTGACCCTAACCCTTATCCTTAATGCTAACCTTAACACTAAACCCTAACCCTAAGCCCAACACTTAACCCTAATCCTATCCCTTAAACCTAACCCTAACCCTAATGCTTATACCTAAACGTAACCCTAACCATGACCAGTAAACCTAACCCTAACCTCTAACACAAACCATAGCACATAACTCTAACCCTAAAACTAACCCTAACCATAACCCTAACCCTACACCCTAACTCTTAACCTTAACCCTAAGCGTTAACTCTCACGCTAACCTTTAATCCTAACCCTAATCCTAATCTTCAACCCTAAACCTAACACTTAACCGTAACCCTGTACCAAACCCTAACCCCTGATCTTAACCCTAACCGTAAACCTCAACCCTAAACCAAAGTGTAACCGTTAAAACTAAGAGTAACCTTTAACCCTAACCCTAATCCCTAACCCTAAGCCCTCACCCTAACACTAAACTTCATCCTTAACCCTAACCAGAATCCTAACCCTAAATCTAATTCTCAGACTTATTGCTTTCTTAGAGTTTAGAAAGCCTGCAATCATCCCATGCCATGCGTGAAAGGAGTCTCTACCACTATGTCCTGCATGAAACCCACGGGCCCATACCCAGAGTATGATAGAGGGGGTTCCCGGGTACAATCCCAGCCCCCTAAACTGCCCCCGCCCGCCTAATGCAGACAGGGCCCGTGCACTAAGCATAAACAATACCTTTAACAGATAACCCTAACCCTGAACATAACACCCAACCCTGTTCCTATTTCTCCCCTTAATACGTAAACCTCACCGTGCGCCTAACTTTAACCTCTTATCCTAACGTTAATGCATAACCCATTTCCTGAGAACAACCCCTATGCCATAATTCTAACCCTATCTCCTAGTCATCACTGTGACACCTAATCCCTAACCCTAATTCTAAACCGCTAACCCTAACCGTAACCCTACCTACAACCCTAACACTGACAGTAACCCTTACTTCTAACCCCAACGCTATGCCTAACAAAAACCCTAACCCTTGACCCTAACCCTTCACCCTAACCCCTAAGCCTTACCCTAACCCTTAACCCTAATCCTAATCCTAACCATTAAACCTACCCCTAGCTCTTAAAGCTAACCCTAAACCTTACCCTCACGACTAGACCTAACCCTGACACTAACATAACACCTAACCCTAACCAGAACCCCTAAAGCTAACCCTGAACCCTATCCCTAACCCTAGCAGTAAACTTTAACCCTAAACCTAAGCCCAACCCGTAACCCTAATCCTATCCTTTTACCCTAAAACTAACCCCTAAACCTAACCCCTATACCTCACCCTAACTCTAACCCCAATCCTAATTCTAACCATACCCCTTCATAAAACACTAACTCCTAACCACTAACCCTAACACTAACCAAAAACCCTAATCACTAATCCCTAACCCTAACGCTTAACCTTTACCCTGACCGTTAACCCTCACCCTAAATCTTAACACTGACCCTAACCTTAACCTTTAACTCTAAGCCTAACCCTTAACCCTACAGTAAGGAAGACCCTTAATGCTAATGGGATCCCTTATCCCTAGCCCTAACACTACAGCTAAAAATAACCCTACCCTTGGATCCTTAAACCTAACCCCTAACACTTACTTTAACCCCAAACCCTAACCCTAATCCTAAGCATTAAACCTAACCCTATCTCTTAACACTAACGCTAGCCTTTACCCTAACGCCTAGATCTAACCCTAAATCTAACCTACCGCCTAATCCTAACCTTAAGCCCTAATGCTAACACTAACCCTGAACCCTAAACCTACCCGTAACCCTTAACACTAACCCTATCCGTGAACCTAAACCCTGACCCTAAACATTACCCGCACCCAAG
This sequence comes from Eulemur rufifrons, assembly GCF_041146395.1. Taxonomy (NCBI): domain Eukaryota; kingdom Metazoa; phylum Chordata; class Mammalia; order Primates; family Lemuridae; genus Eulemur; species Eulemur rufifrons. Next base: position 8,955,128 of record NC_091012.1, on the reverse strand, counting down.
CATTTAACCCTGACCCTAACCCTAATCCTTAATGCTAACCTTAAGAGTTAACCCTAACCCGAAGCCCAACACTTAACCCTAATCCTATCCCTTAACCCTAACCCTAACCCTAACCCTAATGCTAACCCCTAAACGTAACCCTAACCATGACCAGTAAACCTAACCCTAACCTCTAACACAAACCATAGCACATAACTCTAACCCTAAAACTAACCCTAACCCTAACCCTAAACCCTAACTCTTAACCTTAACCCTAAGCGTTAACTCTCACGCTAACCTTTAATCCTAACCCTAATCCTAATCTTCAACCCTAAACCTAACACTTAACCCTAACCCTGTACCAAAGCCTAACCCCTCATCTTAACCCTAACCGTAAACCTCAACCCTAAACCAAAGTGTAACCGTTACACCTAAGAGTAACCTTTAACCCTAACCCTAATCCCTAACCCTAAGCCCTCACCCTAACACTAAACTTCATCCTTAACCCTAACCAGAATCCTAACCCTAAATCTAATTCTCAGACTTCTTGCTTTCTTAGAGTTTAGAAAGCCTGCAATCCTCCCATGCCATGCGTGAAAGGAGGCTCTACCACTGTGTCTTGCATGAAACCCACGGGCCCATACCCAGAGTATGATAGAGTGGGTTCCCGGGTACAATCCCAGCCCCCTAAACTCCCCCCGCCCGCCTAATGCAGACAGGGCCCGTGCGCTAAGCATAAACAATACCTTTAACAGATAACCCTAACCCTGAACATAACACCCAACCCTGTTCCTATTTCTCCCCTTAACACGTAAACCTCACCGTGCGCCTAAATTTAACCGCTTATCCTAACGTTAATGCATAACCCATTTCCTGAGAACAACCCTTATCCCATAATTCTAACCCTATCTCCTAGTCATCACTGTGACACCTAATCTCTAACCCTAATTCTAAACCGCTAACCCTAACCGTAACCCTACCTACAACCCTAACACTGACAGTAACCCTTACTTCTAACCCCAACGCTATGCCTAACAAAAACCCTAACCCTTGACCCTAACCCTTCACCCTAACCCCTAAGCCTTACCCTAACCCTTAACCCTAATCCTAATCCTAACCATTAAACCTAACCCTAGCTCTTAAAGCTAACCCTAAACCTTACCCTCACGACTAGACCTAACCCTGACACTATCCTAACACCTAACACTAACCAGAACCCCTAAAGCTAACCCTGAACCCTATCCCTAACCCTAGCAGTAAACTTTAACCCTAAACCTAAGCCCAACCCGTAACCCTAATCCTATCCTTTTACCCTAAAACTAACCCCTAAACCTAACCCCTATACCTCACCCTAACTCTAACCCCAATCCTAATTCTCACCATACCCCTTCATAAAACACTAACTCCTAACCGCTAACCCTAACACTAACCAAAATCCCTAATCACTAATCCCTAACCCTAACGCTTAATCTTTACCCTAACCGTTAACCCTCACCCTAAATCTTAACACTGACCCTAACCTTAACCTTTAACTCTAAGCCTAACCCTTAACCCTACAGTAAGGAAGACCCTTAATGCTAATGGGATCCCTTATCCCTAACCCTAACACTACAGCTAAAAATAACCCTAACCTTGGATCCTTAAACCTAACCCCTAACACTTACTTTAACCCCAAACCCTAACCCTAATCCTAAGGATTAAACCTAACCCTATCTCTTAACCCTAACGCTAGCCCTTACCCCAACGCCTAGATCTAACCCTAAATCTAACCTACCGCCTAATCCTAACCTTAAGCCCTAATGCTAACACTAACCCTGAACCCTAAACCTACCCGTAACCCTTAACACTAACCCTATCCGTGAACCTAAACCCTGACCCTAACCATTACCCGCAGCCAAGCATTTAACCCTGACCCTAACCCTAATCCTTAATGCTAAACTTAACACTAAACCCTAACCCTAAGCCCAACACTTAACCCTAATCCTATCCCTTAACCCTAACCCTAACCCTAATGCTACCCCCTAAACGTAACCCTAACCCTGACCAGTAAACCTAACCCTAACCTCTAACAGAAACCATAGCACATAACTCTAAACCTAAAACTAACCCTAACCCTAACCCTAAACCCTAACTCTTAACCTTAACCCTAAGCGTTAACTCTCACGCTAACCTTTAATCCTAACCCTAATCCTAATCTTCAACCCTAAACCTAACACTTAACCCTAACCCGGTACCAAACCCTAACCCCTCATCTTAACCCTAACCGTAAACCTCAACCCTAAACCAAAGTGTAACCGTTAAACCTAAGAGTAACCTTTAACCCTAACCCTAATCCCTAACCCTAAGCCCTCACCCTAACACTAAACTTCATCCTTAACCCTAACCAGAATCCTAACCCTAAATCTAATTCTCAGACTTCTTGCTTTCTTAGAGTTTAGAAAGCCTGCAATCCTCCCATGCCATGCGTGAAAGGAGGCTCTACCACTGTGTCCTCCATGAATCTCACGGGCCCATACCCAGAGTATGATAGAGTGGGTTCCCGGGTACAATCCCAGCCCCCGAAACTCCCCCCGCCCGCCTAATGCAGACAGGGCCCGTGCGCTAAGCATAAACAATACCTTTAACAGATAACCCTACCCTGAACATAACACCCAACCCTGTTCCTATTTCTCCCCTTAACACGTAAACCTCACCGTGCGCCTAACTTTAACCTCTTATGCTAACGTTAATGCATAACCCATTTCCTGAGAACAACCCCTATCCCATAATTCTAACCCTATGTCCTAGTCATCACTGTGACACCTAATCCCTAACCCTAATTCTAACCGCTAACCCTAACCGTAACCCTACCTACAACCCTAACACTGACAGTAACCCTTACTTCTAACCCCAACGCTATGCCTAACAAAAACCCTAACCCTTGACCCTAACCCTTCACCCTAACCCCTAAGCCTTACCCTAACCCTTAACCCTAATCCTAATACTAACCATTAAACCTAACCCTAGCTCTTAAAGCTAACCCTAAACCTTACCCTCACGACTAGACCTAACCCTGACACTAACCTAACACCTAACCCTAACCAGAACCCCTAAAGCTAACCCTGAACCCTATCCCTAACCCCAGTAGTAAACTTTAACCCTAAACCTAAGCCCAACCCGTAACCCTAATCCTATCCTTTTACCCTAAAACTAACCCCTAAACCTAACCCCTATACCTCACCCTAACTCTAACCCCAATCCTAATTCTAACCATACCCTTTCATAAAACACTAACTCCTAACCGCTAACCCTAACAATAACCAAAAACCCTAATCACTAATCCCTAACCCTAACGCTTAACCTTTACCCTAACCGTTAACCCTCACCCTAAATCTTAACACTGACCCTAACCTTAACCTTTAACTCTAAGCCAAACCTTAACCCTACAGTAAGGAAGACCCTTAATGCTAATGGGATCCCTTATCCCTAGCCCTAACACTACAGCTAAAAATAACCCTAACCTTGGATCCTTAAACCTAACCCCTAACACTTACTTTATCCCTAAACCCTAACCCTAATCCTAAGCATTAAACCTAACCCTATCTCTTAACCCTAACGCTAGCCCTTACCCTAACGCCTAGATCTAACCCTAAATCTAACCTACCGCCTAATCCTAAACTTAAGCCCTAATGCTACCACTAACCCTGAACCCTAAACCTACCCGTAACCCTTAACACTAACCCTATCCGTGAACCTTAAACCTGACCCTAACCATTACCCGCACCCAAGCATTTAACCCTGATTCTAACCCTAATTCTTAATGATGAACCTAACTCTAAACCCTAACCCTAAGCCCAACACTTAACCCTAATCCTATCCCTTAACCCTAACCCTAACCCTAATGCTAACCCCTAAACGTAACCCTAACCGTGACCAGTAAACCTAACCCTAACCTCTAACACAAACCATAGCACATAACTCTAACCCTAAAACTAAACCTAACCCTAAACCTAACCCTAAACCCTAACTCTTAACCTTAACCCAAAGCATTAACTCTCACGCTAACCTTTAATCCTAACCCTAATCCTAATCTTCAACCCTAAACCTAACACTTAACCCTAACCCTGTACCAAACCCTAACCCCTCATCTTAACCCTAACTGTAAACCTCAACCCTAAAACAAAGTGTAACCGTTAAACCTAAGAGTAACCCTTAACCCTAACTCTAATCCCTAACCCTAAGCCCTCACCCTAACACTAAACTTCATCCTTAACCCTAACCAGAATCCTAACCCTAAATCTAATTCTCAGACTTCTTGCTTTCTTAGAGTTTAGAAAGCCTGCAATCCTCCCATGCCATGCGTGAAAGGAGGCTCTACCACTGTGTCGTGCATGAAACCCACGGGCCCATACCCAGAGTATGATAGAGTGGGTACCCGGGTACAATCCCAGCCCCCGAAACTCCCCCCGCCCGCCTAATGCAGACAGGGCCCGTGCGCTAAGCATAAACAATACCTTTAACAGATAACCCTAACCCTGAACATAACACCCAACCCTGTTCCTATTTCTCCCCTTAACACGTAAACCTCACCGTGCGCCTAACTTTAACCTCTTATCCTAACGTTAATGCATAACCCATTTCCTGAGAACAACCCCTATCCCATAATTCTAACCCTATCTCCTAGTCATCACTGTGACACCTAATCCCTAACCCTAATTCTAAACCGCTAACCCTAACCGTAACCCTACCTACAACCCTAACACTGACAGTAACCCTTACTTCTAACCCCAACGCTATGCCTAACAAAAACCCTAACCCTTGACCCTAACCCTTCACCCTAACCCCTAAGCCTTACCCTAACCCTTAACCCTAATCCTAATCCTAACCATTAAACCTAACCCTAGCTCTTAAAGCTAACCCTAAACCTTACCCTCACGACTAGACCTAACCCTGACACTAACCTAACACCTAACACTAACCAGATCCCCTAAAGCTAACCCTGAACCCTATCCCTAACCCTAGCAGTAAACTTTAACCCTAAACCTAAGCCCAACCCGTAACCCTAATCCTATCCTTTTACCCTAAAACTAACCCCTAAACCTAACCCCTATACCTCACCCTAACTCTAACCCCAATCCTAATTCTAACCATACCCCTTCATAAAACACTAACTCCTAACCGCTAACCCTAACACTAACCAAAAACCCTAATCACTAATCCCTAACCCTAACGCTTAACCTTTACCCTAACCGTTAACCCTCACCCTAAATCTTAACACTGACCCTAACCTTAACCTTTAACTCTAAGCCTAACCCTTAACCCTACAGTAAGGAAGACCCTTAATGCTAATGGGATCCCTTATCCCTAACCCTAACACTACAGCTAAAAATAACCCTAACCTTGGATCCTTAAACCTAACCCCTAACACTTACTTTAACCCCAAACCCTAACCCTAATCCTAAGCATTAAACCTAACCCTATCTCTTAACCCTAACGCTAGCCCTTACCCTAACGCCTAGATCTAACCCTAAATCTAACCTACCGCCTAATCCTAACCTTAAGCCCTAATGCTAACACTAACCCTGAACCCTAAACCTACCCGTAACCCATAACACTAACCCTATCCGTGAACCTAAACCCTGACCCTAACCATTACCCGCACCCAAGCATTTAACCCTGAACCTAACCCTAATCCTTAATGCCAACCTTAACACTAAACCCTAACCCTAAGCCCAACACTTAACCCTAATCGTATCCCCCAACCCTAACCCTAACCCTAATGCTACCCCCTAAACGTAACCCTAACCGTGACCAGTAAACCTAACCCTAACCTCTAACACAAACCATAGCACATAACTCTAAACCTAAAACTAACCCTAACCCTAAACCTAACCCTAAACCCTAACTCTTAACCTTAACGCTAAGCGTTAACTCTCACGCTAACCTTTAATCCTAACCCTAATCCTAATCTTCAACCCTAAACCTAACACTTAACCCTAACCCTGTACCACACCCTAACCCCTCATCTTAACCCTAACCGTAAACCTCAACCCTAAACCAAAGTGTAACCCTTAAACCTAAGAGTAACCTTTAACCCTAACCCTAATCCCTAACCCTAAGCCCTCACCCTAACATTAAACTTCATCCTTAACCCTAAGAAGAATCCTAACCCTAAATCTAATTCTCAGACTTCTTGCTTTCTTAGAGTTTAGAAAGCCTGCAATCCTCCCATGCCATGCGTGAAAGGAGGCTCTACCACTGTGTCCTGCATGAAACCCACGGGGCCATACCCAGAGTATGATAGAGAGGGTTCCCGGGTACAATCCCAGCCCCCTAAACTCCCCCCGCCCGCCTAATGCAAACAGGGCCCGTGCGCTAAGCATAAACAATACCTTTAACAGATAACCCTAACCCTGAACATAACACCCAACCCTGTTCCTATTTCTCCCCTTAACACGTAAACCTCACCGTGCGCCTAACTTTAACCTCTTATGCTAACGTTAATGCATAACCCATTTCCTGAGAACAACCCCTATCCCATAATTCTAACCCTATCTCCTAGTCATCACTGTGACACCTAATCCCTAACCCTAATTCTAAACCGCTAACCCTAACCGTAACCCTACCTACAACCCTAACACTGACAGTAACCCTTACTTCTAACCCCAACGCTATGCCTCACAAAAACCCTAACCCTTGACCCTAACCCTTCACCCTAACCCCTAAGCCTTACCCTAACCCTTAACCCTAATCCTAATCCTAACCATTAAACCTAACCCTAGCTCTTAAAGCTAACCCTAAACCTTACCCTCACGACTAGACCTAACCCTGACACTAACCTAACACCTAACCCTAACCAGAACCCCTAAAGCTAACCCTGAACCCTATCCCTAACCCTAGCAGTAAACTTTAGCCATAAAAGTAAGCCCAACCCGGAACCCTAATCCTATCCTTTTACCCTAAAACTAACCCCTAAACCTAAACCCTATACCTCACCCTAACTCTAACCCCAATCCTAATTCTAACCATACCCTTTCATAAAACACTAACTCCTAACCGCTAACCCTAACACTAACCAAAAACCCTAATCACTAATCCCTAACCCTAACGCTTAACCTTTACCCTAACCATTAACCCTCACCCTAAATCTTAACACTGACCCTAACCTTAACCTTTAACTCTAAGCCAAACCTTAACCCTACAGTAAGGAAGACCCTTAATGCTAATGGGATCCCTTATCCCTAACCCTAACACTACAGCTAAAAATAACCCTAACCTTGGATCCTTAAACCTAACCCCTAACACTTACTTTATCCCCAAACCCTAACCATAATCCTAAGCATTAAACCTAACCCTATCTCTTAACCCTAACGCTAGCCCTTACCCTAACGCCTAGATCTAACCCTAAATCTAACCTACCGCCTAATCCTAACCTTAAGCCCTAATGCTAACACTAACCCTGAACCCTAAACCTACCCGTAACCCTTAACACTAACCCCATCCGTGAACCTTAAAACTGACCCTAACCATTACCCGACCCCAAGCATTTAACCCTGATTCTAACCCTAATTCTTAATGAAAAACCTAACACTAAACCCTAACCCTAAGCTCAACACTTAACCCTAATCCTATCCCTTAACCCTAACCCTAACCCTAATGCTACCCCCTAAACGTAACCCTAACCGTGACCAGTAAACCTAACCCTAACCTCTAACACAAACCATAGCACATAACTCTAACCCTAAAACTAAACCTAACCCTAAACCTAACCCTAAACCCTAACTCTTAACCTTAACCCTAAGCGTTAACTCTCACGCTAACCTTTAATCCTAACCCTAATCCTAATCTTCAACCCTAAACCTAACACTTAACCCTAACCCTGTTACACACCCTAACCTCTCATCTTAACCCTAACCGTAAACCTCAACCCTAAACCAAAGTGTAACCGTTAAACCTAAGAGTAACCTTTAACCCTAACCCTAATCCCTAACCCTAAGCCCTCACCCTAACACTAAACTTCATCCTTAACCCTAAGAAGAATCCTAACCCTAAATCTAATTCTCAGACTTCTTGCTTTCTTAGAGTTTAGAAAGCCTGCAATCCTCCCATGCCATGCGTGAAAGGAGGCTCTACCACTGTGTCCTGCATGAAACCCACGGGGCCATACCCAGAGTATGATAGAGTGGGTTCCCGGGTACAATCCCAGCCCCCTAAACTCCCCCCGCCCGCCTAATGCAGACAGGGCCCGTGCGCTAAGCATAAACAATACCTTTAACAGATAACCCTAACCCTGAACATAACACCCAACCCTGTTCCTATTTCTCCCCTTAACACGTAAACCTCACCGTGCGCCTAACTTTAACCTCTTATCCTAACGTTAATGCATAACCCATTTCCTGAGAACAACCCCTATCCCATAATTCTAACCCTATCTCCTAGTCATCACTGTGACACCTAATCCCTAACCCTAATTCTAAACCGCTAACCCTAACTGTAACCCTACCTACAACCCTAACACTGACAGTAACCCTTACTTCTAACCCCAACGCTATGCCTAACAAAAACCCTAACCCTTGACCCTAACCCTTCACCCTAACCCCTAAGCCTTACCCTAACCCTTAACCCTAATCCTAATCCTAACCATTAAACCTAACCCTAGCTCTTAAAGCTAACCCTAAACCTTACCCTCACGACTAGACCTAACCCTGACACTAACCTATCACCTAACACTAACCAGAACCCCTAAAGCTAATCCTGAACCCTATCCCTAACCCTAGCAGTAAACTTTAACCCTAAACCTAAGCCCAACCCGTAACCCTAATCCTATCCTTTTACCCTAAAACTAACCCCTAAACCTAACCCCTATACCTCACCCTAACTCTAACCCCAATCCTAATTCTAACCATACCCCTTCATAAAACACTAACTCCTAACCGCTAACCCTAACACTAACCAAAAACCCTAATCACTAATCCCTAACCCTAACGCTTAACCTTTACCCTAACCGTTAACCCTCACCCTAAATCTTAACACTGACCCTAACCTTAACCTTTAACTCTAAGCCTAACCCTTAACCCTACAGTAAGGAAGACCCTTAATGCTAATGGGATCCCTTATCCCTAACCCTAACACTACAGCTAAAAATAACCCTAACCTTGGATCCTTAAACCTAACCCCTAACACTTACTTTAACCCCAAACCCTAACCCTAATCCTAAGCATTAAACCTAACCCTATCTCTTAACCCTAACGCTAGCCCTTACCCTAACGCCTAGATCTAACCCTAAATCTAACCTACCGCCTAATCCTAACCTTAAGCCCTAATGCTAACACTAACCCTGAACCCTAAACCTACCCGTAACCCTTAACACTAACCCTATCCGTGAACCTAAACCCTGACCCTAACCATTACCCGCACCCAAGCATTTAACCATGACCCTAACCCTAATCCTTAATGCTAACCCTAACACTAAACCCTAACCGTAAGCCCAACACTTACCCCTAATCCTATCCCTTAACCCTAACCCTAAAACTAATGCTACCACCTAAACGTAACCCTAACCGTGACCAGTAAACCTAACCCTAACCTCTAACACAAACCATAGCACTTAACTCTAACCCTAAAACTAACCCTAACCCTAACCCTAAACCCTAAGTGTTAACCTTAACACTAAGCGTTAACTCTCACGCTAACCTTTAATCCTAACCCTAATCCTAATCTTCAACCCTAAACCTAACACTTAACCCTAACCCTGTACCAACCCTAACCCCTCATCTTAACCCTAACCGTAAACCTCAACCCTAAACCAAAGTGTAACCGTTAAACCTAAGAGTAACCTTTAACCCTAACCCTAATCCGTACCCTAAGCCCTCACCCTAACACTAAACTTCATCCTTAACCCTAACCAGAATCCTAACCCTAAATCTAATTCTCAGACTTCTTGCTTTCTTAGAGTTTAGAAAGCCTGCAATCCTCCCATGCCATGCGTGAAAGGAGGCTCTACCACTGTGTCCTGCATGAAACCCACGGGCCCATACCCAGAGTATGATAGAGTGGGTTCCCGGCTACAATCCCAGCCCCCTAAACTCCCCCCGCCCGCCTAATGCAGACAGGGCCCGTGCGCTAAGCATAAACAATACCTTTAACAGATAACCCTAACCCTGAACATAACACCCAACCCTGTTCCTATTTCTCCCCTTAACACGTAAACCTCACCGTGCGCCTAACTTTAACCTCTTATCCTAACGTTAATGCATAACCCATTTCCTGAGAACAACCCCTATCCCATAATGCTAACCCTATCTCCTAGTCATCACTGTGACACCTAATCCCTAACCCTAATTCTAAACCGCTAACCCTAACCGTAACCCTACCTACAACCCTAACACTGACAGTAACCCTTACTTCTAACCCCAACGCTATGCCTAACATAAACCCTAACCCTTGACCCTAAACCTTCACCCTAACCCCTAAGCCTTACCCTAACCCTTAACCCTAATCCTAATCCTAACCATTAAACCTAACCCTAGCTCTTAAAGCTAACCCTAAACCTTACCCTCACGACTAGACCTAACCCTGACACTAACCTAACACCTAACCCTAACCAGAACCCCTAAAGCTAACCCTGACCCCTATCCCTAACCCTAGCAGTAAACTTTAACCCTAAACCTAAGCCCAACCCGTAACCCTAATCCTCTCCTTTTAACCTAAAACTAACCCCTAAACCTAACCCCTATACCTCACCCTAACTCTAACCCCAATCCTAATTCTAACCATACCCCTTCATAAAACACTAACTCCTAACCGCTAACCCTAACACTAACCAAAAACCCTAATCACTAATCCCTAACCCTAACGCTTAACCTTTACCCTAACCGTTAACCCTCACCCTAAATCTTAACACTGACACTAACCTTAACCTTTACCTCTAAGCCTAACCCTTAACCCTAAAGTAAGGCAGACCCTTAATGCTAATGGGATCCCTTATCCCTAACCCTAACACTACAGCTAAAAATAACCCTAACCTTGGATCCTTAAACCTAACCCCTAACAATTACTTTAACCCCAAACCCTAACCCTAATCCTAAGCATTAAACCTAACCCTATCTCTTAACCCTAACGCTAGACCTTACCCTAACGCCTAGATCTAACCCTAAATCTAACCTACCGCCTAATCCTAACCTTAAGCCCTAATGCTAACACTAACCCTGAACCCTAAACCTACCCGTAACCCTTAACACTAACCCTATCCGTGAACCTAAACCCTGACCCTAACCATTACCCGCACCCAAGCATTTAACCCTGACCCTAACCCTAATCCTTAATGCCAACCTTAACACTAAACCCTAACCCTAAGCCCAACACTTAACCCTAATCCTATCCCCTAACCCTAACCCTAACCCTAATGCTAACCCCTAAACGTAACCCTAACCGTGACCAGTAAACCTAACCCTAACTTCTAACACAAACCATAGCACATAACTCTAACCCTCAAACTAACCCTAACCCTAAACCTAACCCTAAACACTAACTCTTAACCTTAACCCTAAGCGTTAACTCTCACGCTAACCTTTAATCCTAACCCTAATCCTAATCTTCAACCCTAAACCTAACACTTAACCCTAACCCTGTACCAAACCCTAACCCCTCATCTTAACCCTATCTATAAACCTCAACCCTAAACCAAAGTGTAACCGTTAAACCTAAGAGTAACCCTTAAGCCTAACCCTAATCCCTAACCCTAAGCCCTCACCCTAACATTAAACTTCATCCTTAACCCTAACCAGAATCCTAACCCTAAATCTAATTCTCAGCCTTCTTGCTTTCTTAGAGTTTAGAAAGCCTGCAATCCTCCCATGCCATGCGTGAAAGGAGGCTCTACCACTGTGTCCTGCATGAAACCCATGGGCCCATACCCAGAGTATGATAGAGTGGGTTCCCGGGTACAATCCCAGCCCCCTAAACTCACCCTGCCGGCCTAATGCAGACAGGGCCCGTGCGCTAAGCATAAACAATACCTTTAACAGATAACCCTAACCCTGAACATAACACCCAACCCTGTTCCTATTTCTCCCCTTAACACGTAAACCTCACCGTGCTCCCAACTTTAACCTCTTATCCTAACGTTAATGCATAACCCATTTCCTGAGAACAACCCCTATGCCATAATTCTAACCCTATCTCCTAGTCATCACTGTGACACCTAATCCCTAACCCTAATTCTAAACCGCTAACCCTAACCGTAACCCTACCTACAACCCTAACACTGACAGTAACCCTTACTTCTAACCCCAACGCTATGCCTAACAAAAACCCTAACCCTTGACCCTAACCCTTCACCCTAACCCCTAAGCCTTACCCTAACCCTTAACCCTAATCCTAATCCTAACCATTACACCTAACCCTAGCTCTTAAAGCTAACCCTAAACCTTACCCTCACGACTAGACCTAACCCTGACACTAACCTAACACCTAACCCTAACCAGAACCCCTAAAGCTAACCCTGAACCCTATCCCTAACCCAAACAGTAAACTTTAACCCTAAACCTAAGCCCAACCCGTAACCCTAATCCTATCCTTTTACCCTAAAACTAACCCCTAAACCTAACCCCTATACCTCACCCTAACTCTAACCCCAATCCTAATTCTAACCATACCCCTTCATAAAGCACTAACTCCTAACCGCTAACCCTAACACTAACCAAAAACCCTAATCACTAATCCCTAACCCTAACGCTTAACCTTTACCCTAACCGTTAACCCTCACCCTAAATCTTAACACTGACCCTAACCTTAACCTTTAACTCTAAGCCCAGGCCTTAACCCTACAGTAAGGAAGACCCTTAATGCTAATGGGATCCCTTATCCCTAACCCTAACACTACAGCTAAAAATAACCCTAACCTTGGATCCTTAAACCTAACCCCTAACACTTACTTTAACCCCAAACCCTAACCCTAATCCTAAGCATTAAACCTAACCCTATCTCTTAACTCTAACGCTAGCCCTTACCCTAACGCCTAGATCTAACCCTAAATCTAACCTACCGCCTAATCCTAACCTTAAGCCCTAATGCTAACACTAACCCTGAACCCTAAACCTACCCGTAACCCTTAACACTAACCCTATCCGTGAACCTAAACCCTGACCCTAAGCATTACCCGCACCCAAGAATTTAACCGTGCCCCTAACCCTAATCCTTAATGATAACCTTAGCACTAAACCCTAACCCTAAGCCCAACACTTATCCCTAATCCTATCCCTTAACCCTCACCCTAACCCTAATGCTACCCCCTAAACGTAACCCTAACCGTGACCAGTAAACCTAACCCTAACTTCTAACACAAACCATAGCACATAACTCTAACCCTCAAACTAACCCTAACCCTAAACCTAACCCTAAACACTAACTCTTAACCTTAACCCTAAGCGTTAACTCTCACGCTAACCTTTAATCCTAACCCTAATCCTAATCTTCAACCCTAAACCTAACACTTAACCCTAACCCTGTACCAAACCCTAACCCCTCATCTTAACCCTAACTATAAACCTCAACCCTAAACCAAAGTGTAACCGTTAAACCTAAGAGTAACCCTTAAGCCTAACCCTAATCCCTAACCCTAAGCCCTCACCCTAACATTAAACTTCATCCTTAACCCTAACCAGAATCCTAACCCTAAATCTAATTCTCAGCCTTCTTGCTTTCTTAGAGTTTAGAAAGCCTGCAATCCTCCCATGCCATGCGTGAAAGGAGGCTCTACCACTGTGTCCTGCATGAAACCCATGGGCCCATACCCAGAGTATGATAGAGTGGGTTCCCGGGTACAATCCCAGCCCCCTAAACTCACCCTGCCCGCCTAATGCAGACAGGGCCCGTGCGCTAAGCATAAACAATACCTTTAACAGATAACCCTAACCCTGAACATAACACCCAACCCTGTTCCTATTTCTCCCCTTAACACGTAAACCTCACCGTGCTCCTAACTTTAACCTCTTATCCTAACGTTAATGCATAACCCATTTCCTGAGAACAACCCCTATCCCATAATTCTAACCTTATCTCCTAGTCATCACTGTGACACCTAATCCCTAACCCTAATTCTAAACCGCTAACCCTAACCGTAACCCTACCTACAACCCTAACACTGACAGTAACCCTTACTTCTAACCCCAACGCTATGCCTAACAAAAACCCTAACCCTTGACCCTAACCCTTCACCCTAACCCCTAAGCCTTACCCTAACCCTTAACCCTAATCCTAATCCTAACCATTACACCTAACCCTAGCTCTTAAAGCTAACCCTAAACCTTACCCTCACGACTAGACCTAACCCTGACACTAACCTAACACCTAACCCTAACCAGAACCCCTAAAGCTAACCCTGAACCCTATCCCTAACCCAAACAGTAAACTTTAACCCTAAACCTAAGCCCAACCCGTAACCCTAATCCTATCCTTTTACCCTAAAACTAACCCCTAAACCTAACCCCTATACCTCACCCTAACTCTAACCCCAATCCTAATTCTAACCATACCCCTTCATAAAGCACTAACTCCTAACCGCTAACCCTAACACTAACCAAAAACCCTAATCACTAATCCCTAACCCTAACGCTTAACCTTTACCCTAACCGTTAACCCTCACCCTAAATCTTAACACTGACCCTAACCTTAACCTTTAACTCTAAGCCCAGGCCTTAACCCTACAGTAAGGAAGACCCTTAATGCTAATGGGATCCCTTATCCCTAACCCTAACACTACAGCTAAAAATAACCCTAACCTTGGATCCTTAAACCTAACCCCTAACACTTACTTTAACCCCAAACCCTAACCCTAATCCTAAGCATTAAACCTAACCCTATCTCTTAACTCTAACGCTAGCCCTTACCCTAACGCCTAGATCTAACCCTAAATCTAACCTACCGCCTAATCCTAACCTTAAGCCCTAATGCTAACACTAACCCTGAACCCTAAACCTACCCGTAACCCTTAACACTAACCCTATCCGTGAACCTAAACCCTGACCCTAAGCATTACCCGCACCCAAGAATTTAACCGTGCCCCTAACCCTAATCCTTAATGATAACCTTAGCACTAAACCCTAACCCTAAGCCCAACACTTATCCCTAATCCTATCCCTTAACCCTCACCCTAACCCTAATGCTACCCCCTAAACGTAACCCTAACCGTGACCAGTAAACCTAACCCTAACCTCTAACACAAACCATAGCACATAACTCTAACCCTAAAACTAACCCTAACCCTAAACCTAACCCTAAACCCTAACTCTTATCCTTAACCCTAAGCGTTAACTCTCACGCTAAACTTTAATCCTAACCCTAATCCTAATCTTCAACCCTAAACCTAACACTTAACCCTAACCCTGTACCAAACCCTAACCCCTCATCTTAACCCTAACTGTAAACCTCAACCCTAAACCAAAGTGTAACCGTTAAACCTAAGAGTAACCCTTAACCCGAACCCTAATCCCTAACCCTAAGCCCTCACCCGAACATTAAACTTCATCCTTAACCCTAACCAGAATCCTAACCCTAAATCTAATTCTCAGACTTCTTGCTTTCTTAGAGTTTAGAAAGCCTGCAATCCTCCCTTGCCATGCGTGAAAGGAGGCTCTACCACTGTGTCCTGCATGAAACCCATGGGCCCATACCCAGAGTATGATAGAGTGGGTTCCCGGGTACAATCCCAGCCCCCTAAACTCCCCCTGCCCGCCTAATGCAGACAGGGCCCGTGCGCTAAGCATAAACAATACCTTTAACAGATAACCCTAACCCTGAACATAACACCCAACCCTGTTCCTATTTCTCCCCTTAACACGTAAACCTCACCGTGCGCCTAACTTTAACCTCTTATCCTAACGTTAATGCATAACCCATTTCCTGAGAACAACCCCTATCCCATAATTCTAACCCTATCTCCTAGTCATCACTGTGACACCTAATCCCTAACCCTAATTCTAAACCGCTAACCCTAACCGTAACCCTACCTACAACCCTAACACTGACAGTAACCCTTACTTCTAAACCCAACGCTATGCCTAACAAAAACCCTAACCCTTGACCCTAACCCTTCACCCTAACCCCTAAGCCTTACCCTAACCCTTAACCCTAATCCTAATCCTAACCATTAAACCTAACCCCAGCTCTTAAAGCTAACCCTAAACCTTACCCTCACGACTAGACCTAACCCTGACACTAACCTAACACCTAACCCTAACCAGAACCCCTAAAGCTAACCCTGAACCCTATCCCTAACCCTAGCAGTAAACTTTAACCCTAAACCTAAGCCCAACCCGTAACCCTAATCCTATCCTTTTACCCTAAAACTAACCCCTAAACCTAACCCCTATACCTCACCCTAACTCTAACCCCAATCCTAATTCTAACCATACCCCTTCATAAAACACTAACTCCTAACCGCTAACCCTAACACTAACCAAAAACCCTAATCACTAATCCCAAACCCTAACGCCTAACCTTTACCCTAACCATTAACCCTCACCCTAAATCTTAACACTGACCCTAACCTTAACCTTTAACTCTAAGCCTAACCCTTAACCCTACAGTAAGGAAGACCCTTAATGCTAATGGGATCCCTTATCCCTAACCATAACACTACAGCTAAAAATAACCCTAACCTTGGATCCTTAAACCTAACCCCTAACACTTACTTTAACCCCAAACCCTAACCCTAATCCTAAGCATTAAACCTAACCCTATCTCTTAACCCTAACGCTAGGCCTTACCCTAACGCCTAGATCTAACCCTAAATCTAACCTACCGCCTAATCCTAACCTTAAGCACTAATGCTAACACTAACCCTGAACCCTAAACCTACCCGTAACCCTTAACACTAACCCTATCCGTGAACCTAAACCCTGACCCTAACCATTACCCGCACCCAAGCATTTAACCCTGACCCTAACCCTAATCCTTAATGCCAAACTTAACACTAAACCCTAACCCTAAGCCCAACACTTAACCCTAATCCTATCCCTTAACCCTAACCCTAACCCTAATGCTACCCCTAAACGTAACCCTAACCGTGACCAGTAAACCTAACCCTAACCTCTAACACAAACCATAGCACATAACTCTAACCCTAAAACTAACCCTAACCCTAACCCTAACTCTTAACCTTAACCCTAAGCGTTAACTCTCACGCTAACCTTTAATCCTAACCCTAATCCTAATCTTCAACCCTAAACCTAACACTTAACCCTAACCCTGTACCAAACCCTAACCCCTCATCTTAAACCTAACCGTAAACCTCAACCCTAAACCAAAGTGTAACCGTTAAACCTAAGAGTAACCTTTAACCCTAACCCTATTCCCTAACCCTAAGCCCTCACCCTAACACTAAACTTCATCCTTAACCCTAACCAGAATCCTAACCCTAAATCTAATTCTCAGCCTTCTTGCTTTCTTAGAGTTTAGAAAGCCTGCAATCCTCCCATGCCATGCGTGAAAGGAGGCTCTACCACTGTGTCCTGCATGAAACCCACGGGCCCATTCCCAGAGTATGATAGAGTGGGTTCCCGGGTACAATCCTAGCCCCGTAAACTCCCCCCGCCCGCCTAATGCAGACAGGGCCCGTGCGCTAAGCATAAACAATACCTTTAACAGATAACCCTAACCCTGAACATAACACTCAACCCTGTTTCTGTTTCTCCCCTTAAGAGGTAAACCTCACGGTGCGCCTAAATTTAACCTCTTATCCTAACGTTAATGCATAACCCATTTCCTGAGAACAACCCCTATCCCATAATTCTAACCCTATCTCCTAGTCATCACTGTGACACCTAATCCCTAACCCTAATTCTAAACCGCTAACCCTAACCGTAACCCTACCTACAACCCTAACACTGACAGTAACCCTTACTTCTAACCCCAACGCTATGCCTAACAAAAACCCTAACCCTTGACCCTAACCCTTCACCCTAACCCCTAAGCCTTACCCTAACCCTTAACCCTAATCCTAATCCTAACCATTACACCTAACCCTAGCTCTTAAAGCTAACCCTAAACCTTACCCTCACGACTAGACCTAACCCTGACACTAACCTAACACCTAACCCTAACTAGAACCCCAAAAGCTAACCCTGAACCCTATCCCTAACCCTAGCAGTAAACTTTAACCCTAAACCTAAGCCCAACCCGTAACCCTAATCCTATCCTTTTACCCTAAAACTAACCCCTAAACCTAACCCCTATACCTCACCCTAACTCTAACCCCAATCCTAATTCTAACCATACCCCTTCATAAAACACTAACTCCTAACCGCTAACCCTAACACTAACCAAAAACCCTAATCACTAATCCCTAACCCTAACGCTTAACCTTTACCCTAACCGTTAACCCTCACCCTAAATCTTAACACTGACCCTAACCTTAACCTTTAACTCTAAGCCTAACCCTTAACCCTACAGTAAGGAAGACCCTTAATGCTAATGGGATCCCTTATCCCTAACCCTAACACTACAGCTAAAAATAACCCTAACCTTGGATCCTTAAACCTAACCCCTAACACTTACTTTAACCCCAAACCCTAACCCTAATCCTAAGCATTAAACCTAACCCTATCTCTTAACCCTAACACTAGCCCTTACCCTAACGCCTAGATCTAACCCTAAATCTAACCTACCGCCTAATCCTAACCTTAAGCCCTAATGCTAACACTAACCCTGAACCCTAAACCTACCCGTAACCCTTAACACTAACCCTATCCGTGAACCTAAACCCTGACCCTAACCATTACCCGCACCCAAGCATTTAACCCTGACCCTAACCCTAATCCTTAATGCCAACCTTAACACTAAACCCTAACCCTAAGCCCAACACTTACCCCTAATCGTATCCCCTAACCCTAACCCTAACCCTAATGCTAACCCCTAAACGTAACCCTAACCGTGACCAGTAAACCTAACCCTAACCTCTAACACAAACCATAGCACATAACTCTAACCCTAAAACTAACCCTAACCCTAACCCTAAACCCTAACTCTTAACCTTAACCCTAAGCGTTAACTCTCACGCTAACCTTTAATCCTAACCCTAATCCTAATCTTCAACCCTAAACCTAACACTTAACCCTAACCCTGTACCAAACCCTAACCCCTCATCTTAACCCTAACCGTAAACCTCAACCCTAAACCAAAGTGTAACCATTAAACCTAAGAGTAATCTTTAACCCTAACCCTAATCCCTAATTCTAAACCCTCACCCTAACACTAAACTTCATCCTTAACCCTAACCAGAATCCTAACCCTAAATCTAATTCTCAGACTTCTTGCTTTCTTAGAGTTTAGAAAGCCTGCAATCCTCCCATGCCATGCGTGAAAGGAGGCTCTACCACTGTGTCCTGCATGAAACCCACGGGCCCATACCCAGAGTATGATAGAGTGGGTTCCCGGGTACAATCCCAGCCCCCTAAACTCCCCCCGCCCGCCTAATGCAGACAGGGCCCGTGCGCTAAGCATAAACAATACCTTTAACAGATAACCCTAACCCTGAACATAACACCCAACCCTGTTCCTATTTCTCCCCTTAACACGTAAACCTCACCGTGCGCCTAACTTTAACCTCTTATCCTAACGTTAATGCATAACCCATTTCCTGAGAACAACCCCTATCCCATAATTCTAACCCTATCTCCTAGTCATCACTGTGACACCTAATCCCTAACCCTAATTCTAAACCGCTAACCCTAACCGTAACCCTACCTACAACCCTAAAACTGACAGTAACCCTTACTTCTAACCCCAACGCTATGCCTAACAAAATCCATACCCCTTGACCCTAACCCTTCAACCTAACCGCTAAGCCTTACCCTAACCCTTAACCCTAATCCTAATCCTAAACATTAAACCTAAACCTAGCTCTTAAAGCTAACCCTAAACCTTACCCTCACGACTAGACCTAACCCTGACACTAACCTAACACCTAACCATAACCAGAACCCCTAAAGCTAACCCTGACCCTATCCCTAACCCTAGCAGTAAACTTTAACCCTAAACCTAAGCCCATCCCGTAACCCTAATCCTATCCTTTTACCCTAAAACTAACCCCTAAACCTAACCCCTATACCTCACCCTAACTCTAACCCCAATCATAATTCTAACCATACCCCTTCATAAAACACTAACTCCTAACCGCTAAACCGAACACTAACCAAAAACCCTAATCACTAATCCCTAACCCTAACGCTTAAACTTTACCCTAACGGTTAACCCTCACCCTAAATCTTAACACTGACCCTAACCTTAACCTTTAACTCTAAGCCTAACCCTTAACCCTAAAGTAAGGAAGACCCTTAATGCTAATGGGATCCCTTATCCCTAACCCTAACACTACAGCTAAAAATAACCCTAACCTTGGATCCTTAAACCTAACCCCTAACACTTACTTTAACCCCAAACCCTAACCCTAATCCTAAGCATTAAACCTAACCCTATCTCTTAACCCTAACGCTAGCCCTTACCCTAACGCCTAGATCTAACCCTAAATCTAACCTACCGCCTAATCCTAACCTTAAGCCCTAATGCTAACACTAACCCTGAACCCTAAACCTACCCGTAACCCTTAACACTAACCCTATCCGTGAACCTAAACCCTGACCCTAACCATTACCCGCACCCAAGCATTTAACCCTGACCCTAACCCTAAACCTTAATGCCAACCTTAACACTAAACCCTAACCCTAAGCCCAACACTTAACCCTAATCCTATCCCCTAAACCTAACCTTAACCCTAATGCTAACCCCTAAACGTAACCCTAACCGTGACCAGTAAACCTAACCCTAACCTCTAACACAAACCATAGCACATAACTCTAACCCTAAAACTAACCCTAACCTTACCCTAACCCTAACTCTTAACCTCAACCCTAAGCGTTAACTCTCACGCTAACCTTTAATCCTAACCCTAATCCTAATCTTCAACCCTAAACCTAACACTTAACCCTAACCCTGTACCAAACCCTAACCCCTCATCTTAACCCTAACCGTAAACCTCAACCCTAAACCAAAGTGTAACCATTAAACCTAAGAGTAATCTTTAACCCTAACCCTAATCCCTAACTCTAAACCCTCACCCTAACACTAAACTTCATCCTTAACCCTAACCAGAATCCTAACCCTAAATCTAATTCTCAGACTTCTTGCTTTCTTAGAGTTTAGAAAGCCTGCAATCCTCCCATGCCATGCGTGAAAGGAGGCTCTACCACTGGGTCCTGCATGAAACCCGCGGGCCCATACCCAGAGTATGATAGAGTGGGTTCCCGGGTACAATCCCAGCCCCCTAAACTCCCCCCGCCCGCCTAATGCAGACAGGGCCCGTGCGCTAAGCATAAACAATACCTTTAACAGATAACCCTAACCCTGAACATAACACCCAACCCTGTTCCTATTTCTCCCCTTTACACGTAAACCTCACCGTGCGCCTAACTTTAACCTCTTATGCTAACGTTAATGCATAACCCATTTCCTGAGAACAACCCCTATCCCATAATTCTAACCCTATCTCCTAGTCATCACTGTGACACCTAATCCCTAATCCTAATTCTAAACCGCTAACCCTAACCGTAACCCTACCTACAACCCTAACACTGACAGTAACCCTTACTTCTAACCCCAACGCTATGCCTAACAAAATCCCTACCCCTTGACCCTAACCCTTCAACCTAACCGCTAAGCCTTACCCTAACCCTTAACCCTAATCCTAATCCTAAACATTAAACCTAAACCTAGCTCTTAAAGCTAACCCTAAACCTTACCCTCACGACTAGACCTAACCCTGACACTAACCTAACACCTAACCATAACCAGAACCCCTAAAGCTAACCCTGACCCTATCCCTAACCCTAGCAGTAAACTTTAACCCTAAACCTAAGCCCATCCCGTAACCCTAATCCTATCCTTTTACCTTAAAACTAACCCCTAAACCTAACCCCTATACCTCACCCTAACTCTAACCCCAATCCTAATTCTCACCATACCCCTTCATAAAACACTAACTCCTAACCGCTAACCCTAACACTAACCAAAAACCCTAATCACTAATCCCTAACCCTAACGCTTAACCTTTACCCTAACCGTTAACCCTCACCCTAAATCTTAACACTGACCCTAACCTTAACCTTTAACTCTAAGCCTAACCCTTAACCCTACAGTAAGGAAGACCCTTAATGCTAATGGGATCCCTTATCCCTAACCCTAACACTACAGCTAAAAATAACCCTAACCTTGGATCCTTAAACCTAACCCCTAACACTTACTTTAACCCCAAACCCTAACCCTAATCCTAAGCATTAAACCTAAACCTATCTCTTAACCCTAACGCTAGCCCTTACCCTAACGCCTAGATCTAACCCTAAATCTAACCTACCGCCTAATCCTAACCTTAAGCCCTAATGCTAACACTAACCCTGAACCCTAAACCTACCCGTAACCCTTAACACTAACCCTATCCGTGAACCTTAACCCTGACCCTAACCATTACCCGCACCCAAGCATTTAACCCTGACCCTAACCCTAATCCTTAATGCTAACCCTAACACTAAACCCTAACCCTAAGCCCAACACTTATCCCTAATCCTATCCCTTAACCCTAACCCTAACCCTAATGCTACCCCCTAAACGTAACCCTAACCGTGACCAGTAAACCTAACCCTAACCTCTAACACAAACCATAGCACATAATTCTAAACCTAAAACTAACCCTAACCCTAACCCTAACCCTAAACCCTAACTCTTAACCTTAACCCTAAGCGTTAACTCTCACGCTAACCTTTAATCCTAACCCTAATCCTAATCTTCAACCCTAAACCTAACACTTAACCCTAACCCTGTACCAAACCCTAAACCCTCATCTTAACCCTAATCGTAAACCTCAACCCAAACCAAAGTATAACCGTTAAACCTAAGAGTAACCTTTAACTCTAACCCTAATCCCTAACCCTAAGCCCTCACCCTAACTCTAAACTTCATCCTTAACCCTAACCATAATCCTAACCCTAAATCTAATTCTCAGACTTCTTGTTTTATTAGAGTTTAGAAAGCCTGCAATCCTCCCATGCCATGCCAGAAAGGAGGCTCTACCACTGTGTCCTGCATGAAACCCACGGGCCCATACCCAGAGTATGATAGAGTGGGTTCCCGGATACAATCCCAGCCCCCTAAACTCCCCCCGCCCACCTAATGCAGACAGGGCCCGTGCGCTAAGCATAAACAATACCTTTAACAGATAACCCTAACCCTGAACATAACACCCAACCCTGTTCCTATTTCTCCCCTTAACACGTAAACCTCACCGTGCGCCTAACTTTAACCTCTTATCCTAACGTTAATGCATAACCCATTTCCTGAGAACAACCCCTATCCCATAATTCTAACCCTATCTCCTAGTCATCACTGTGACACCTAATCCCTAACCCTAATTCTAAACCGCTAACCCTAACCGTAACCCTACCTACAACCCTAACACTGACAGGAACCCTTACTTCTAACCCCAACGCTATGCCTAACAAAAACCCTAACCCTTGACCCTAACCCTTCACCCTAACCCCTAAGCCTTACCCTAACCCTTAACCCTAATCCTAATCCTAACCATTAAACCTAACCCTAGCTCTTAAAGCTAACCCTAAACCTTACCCTCACGACTAGACCTAACCCTGACACTAACCTAACACCTAACCCTAACCAGAACCCCTAAAGCTAACCCTGAACCCTATCCCTAACCCTAGCAGTAAACTTTAACCCTAAACCTAAGCCCAACCCGTAACCCTAATCCTATCCTTTTACCCTAAAACTAACCCCTAAACCTAACCCCTATACCTCACCCTAACTCTAACCCCAATCCTAATTCTAACCATACCCCTTCATAAAACACTAACTCCTAACCGCTAACCCTAACACTAACCAAAAACCCTAATCACTAATCCCTAACCCTAACGCTTAACCTTTACCCTAACCGTTAACCCTCACCCTAAATCTTAACACTGACCCTAACCTTAACCTTTAACTCTAAGCCTAACCCTTAACCCTACAGTAAGGAAGACCCTTAATGCTAATGGGATCCCTTATCCCTAACCCTAACACTACAGCTAAAAATAACCCTAACCTTGGATCCTTAAACCTAACCCCTAACACTTACTTTAACCCCAAACCCTAACCCTAATCCTAAGCATTAAACCTAACACTATCTCTTAACCCTAACGCTAGCCCTTACCCTAACGCCTAGATCTAACCCTAAATCTAACCTACCGCCTAATCCTAACCTTAAGCCCTAATGCTAACACTAACCCTGAACCCTAAACCTACCCGTAACCCTTAACACTAACCCTATCCGTGAACCTAAACCCTGACCCTAACCATTACCCGCACCCAAGCATTTAAACCTGACCCTAACCCTAATCCCTAATGATAACCTTAACACTAAACCCTAACCCTAAGGCCAACACTTAACCCTAATCCTATCCCTTAACCCTAACCCTAACCCTAATGCTACCCCCTAAACTTAACCCTAACCGTGACCAGTAAACCTAACCCTAACCTCTAACACAAACCATAGCACATAACTCTAACCCTAAAACTAACCCTAACCCTAACCCTAACCCTAAACCCTAACTCTTAACCTTAACCCTAAGCGTTAACTCTCACGCTAACCTTTAATCCTAACCCTAATCCTAATCTTCAACCCTAAACCTAACACTTAACCCTAACCCTGTACCAAACCCTAAACCCTCATCTTAACCCTAATCGTAAACCTCAACCCTAAACCAAAGTGTAACCGTTAAACCTAAGAGTAACCTTTAACTCTAACCCTAATCCCAAACCCTAAGCCCTCACCCTAACTCTAAACTTCATCCTTAACCCTAACCAAAATCCTAACACTAAATCTAATTCTCAGACTTCTTGTTTTTTTAGAGTTTAGAAAGCCTACAATCCTCCCATGCCATGCATGAAAGGAGGCTCTACCACTGTGTCCTGCATGAAACCCACGGGCCCATACCCAGAGTATGATAGAGTGGGTTCCCGGGTACAATCCCAGCCCCCTAAACTCCCCCCGCCCGCCTAATGCAGACAGGGCCCGTGCGCTAAGCATAAACAATACCTTTAACAGATAACCCTAACCCTGAACATAACACCCAACCCTGTTCCTATTTCTCCCCTTAACACGTAAACCTCACCGTGCGCCTAACTTTAACCTCTTATCCTAACGTTAATGCATAAACCATTTCCTGAGAACAACCCCCATCCCATAATTCTAACCCTATCTCCTAGTCATCACTGTGACACCTAATCCCTAACCCTAATTCTAAACCGCTTACCCTAACCGTAACCCTACCTACAACCCTAACACTGACAGTAACCCTTACTTCTAACCGCAACGCTATGCCTCACAAAAACCCTAACCCTTGACCCTAACACTTCACCCTAACCCCTAAGCCTTACCCTAACCCTTAACCCTAATCCTAATCCTAAACATTAAAACTAACCCTAGCTCTTAAAGCTAACCCTAAACTTTACCCTCAAGACTAGACCTAAACCTGACACTAACCTAACACCTAACCCTAACCAGAACCCCTAAAGCTAACCCTGAACCCTATCCCTAACCCTAGCAGTAAACTTTAACCCTAAACCTAAGCCCAACCCGTAACCCTAATCCTATCCTTTTACCCTAAATCTAACGCCTAAACCTAACCCCTATACCTCACCCTAACTCTAACCCCAATCCAAATTCTAAACATACCCCTTCATAAAACGCTAACTCCTAACCGCTAACCCTAACACTAACCAAATCCTTAATCACTAATCCCTAACCCTAACGCTTAACCTTTACCCTAACCGTTAACCCTCACTCTAAATCTTAACACTGACCCTAACCTTAACCTTTAACTCTAAGCCTAACCCTTAACCCTACAGTAAGGAAGACCCTTAATGCTAATGGGTACCCTTATCCCTAACCCTAACACTACAGCTAAAAATAACCCTAACTTTGGATCCTTAAACCTAACCCCTAACACTTACTTTAACCCCAAACCCTAACCCTAATCCTAAGCATTAAACCTAAACCTATCTCTTAACCCTAACGCTAGCCCTTACCCTAACGCCTAGATCTAACCCTAAATCTAACCTACCTCCTAATCCTAACCTTAAGCCCTAATGTTAACACTAACCCTGAACCCTAAACCTACCCGTAACCCTTAACACTAACCCTATCCGTGAACCTAAACCCTGACCCTAACCATTAACCGCACCCAAACATTTAACCCTGACCCTAACCCTAATCCTTAATGCTAACCCTAACACTAAACCCTAACCCTAAGCCCAACACTTATCTCTAATCCTATCCCTTAAACCTAACCCTAACCCTAATGCTACCCCCTAAACGTAACCCTAACCGTGACCAGTAAACCTAACCCTAACCTCTAACACAAACCATAGCACATAACTCTAACCCTAAAACTAACCCTAACCCTAACCCTAACCCTAAACCCTAACTCTTAACCTTAACCCTAAGCGTTAACTCTCACGCTAACCTTTAATCCTAACCCTAATCCTAATCTTCAACCCTAAACCTAACTCTTAACCCTAACCCTGTACCAAACCCTAACCCCTCATCTTAACCCTAACCCTAAACCTCAACCCTAAACCAAAGTGTAACCGTTAAACCTAAGAGTAACCTTTAACCCTAACCCTAATCCCTAACCCTAAGCCCTCACCCTAAGACTAAACTTCATCCTTAACCCTAACCAGAATCCTAACCCTAAATCTAATTCTCAGACTTCTTGCTTCCTTAGAGTTTAGAAAGCCTGCAATCCTCCCATGCCATGCGAGAAAGGAGGCTCTACCACTGTGTCCTGCATGAAACCCACGGGCCCATACCCAGAGTATGATAGAGTGGGTTCCTGGGTACAATCCCAGCCCCCTAAACTCCCCCCGCCCGCCTAATGCAGACAGGGCCCGTGCGCTAAGCATAAACAATACCTTTAACAGATAACCCTAACCCTGAACATAACACCCAACCCTGTTCCTATTTCTCCCCTTAACACGTAAACCTCACCGTGCGCCTAACTTTAACCTCTTATCCTAACGTTAATTCATAACCCATTTCCTGAGAACAACCGCTATCCCTTAATTCTAACCCTATCTCCTAGTCATCACTGTGACACGTAATCCCTAACCCTAATTCTAAACCGCTAACCCTAGCGTAACCCTACCTACAACCCTAACACTGACAGTAACTCTTATTTCTAACCGCAACACTATGCCTAACAAAAACCCTAACCCTTGACCCTAACCCTTCACCCTAACCCCTAAGCCTTACCCTAACCCTTAACCCTAATCCTAATCCTAACCATTAAACGTAACCCTAGCTCTTAAAGCTAACCCTAAACCTTACCCTCACGACTAGACCTAACCCTGACACTAACCTAACACCTAATCCTAACCAGAACCCCTGAAGCTAACCCTGAACCCTATCCCTAAACCTAGCAGTAAACTTTAACGCTAAACATAAGCCCAACCCGTAACCCTAATCCTATCCTTTTACCCTAAAACTAACCCCTAAACCTAACCCCTGTACCTCACCCTAACTCTAACCCCAATCATAATTCTAACCATACCCCTTCATAAAACACTAACTCCTAACCGCTAACCCGAACACTAATCTAAAACCCTAATCACTAATCCCTAACCCTAACGCTTAACCTTTACCCTAACCGTTAACCCTCACCCTAAATCTTAACACTGACCCTAACCTTAACCTTTAACTCTAAGCCTAACCCTTAACCCTACAGTAAGGAAGACCCTTAATGCTAATGGGATCCCTTATCCCTAACCCTAACACTACAGCTAAAAATAACCCTAACCTTGGATCCTTAAACCTAACCCCTAACACTTACTTTAACCCCATTCCCTAACCCTAATCCTAAGCATTAAACCTAACCCTATCTCTTAACCCTAACGCTAGCCCTTACCCTAACGGCTAGATCTAACCCTAAATCTAACCTACCGCTTAATCCTAACCTTAAGCCCTAATGCTAACACTAACCCTGAACCCTAAAGCTACCCGTAACCCTTAACAATAACCCTGTCCGTGAACCTTAACCCTGACCCTAACCATTACCCGAAACCAAGCATTTAACCCTGAACCTAACCCCAATCCTTAATGATAAACCTAACACTAAACCCTAACCCTAAGCCCAACACTTAACCCTAATCCTATCCCTTAACCCTAAACCTAACCCTAATGCTACCCCCTAAACGTAACCCTAACCGTGACCAGTAAACCTAACACTAACCTCTAACACAAACCATAGCACATAACTCTAACCCTAAAACTAACCCTAACCCTAACCCTAAACCCTAACTCTTAACCTTAACCCTAAGCGTTAACTCTCACGCTAACCTTTAATCCTAACCCTAATCCTAATCTTCAACCCTAAACCGAACTTTTAACCCTTACCCTATACCAAACCCTAACCCCTCATCTTAACCCTAACCGTAAACCTCAACCCTAAACCAAAGTGTAACCGTTAAACCTAAGAGTAACCTTTAACCCTAACCCTAATCCCTAACCCTAAGCCCTCACCCTAACACTAAATTTCATCCTTAACCCTAACCAGAATCCTAACCCTAAATCTCATTCTCAGACTTCTTGCTTTCTTAGAGTTCAGAAAGCCTGCAATCCTTCCATGCCATACGTGAAAGGAGGCTCTACACTGTGTCCTGCATGAAACCAACGGGCCCATACCCAGAGTATGATAGAGTGGGTTCCCGGGTACAATCCCAGCCCCGTAAACTCCCCCCGCCCGCCTAATGCAGACAGGGCCCGTGCGCTAAGCATAAACAATACCTTTGACAGATAACCCTAACCCTGAACATAACACCCAACCCTGTTCCTATTTCTCCCCTTAACACATAACCCTCACAATGCGCCTAACTTTAACCTCTTATCCTAACGTTAATGCATAACCCATTTCCTGAGAACAACCCCTATCCCATAATTCTAACCCTATCTCCTAGTCATCACTGTGACACCTAATCCCTAACCCTAATTCTAAACCGCTAACCCTAACCGTAACCCTACCTACAACCCTAACACTGACATTAACCCTTACTTCTAACCCCAACGCTATGCCTAACAAAAACCCTAACCCTTGACCCTAACCCTTCACCCTAACCCCTAAGCCTTACCCTAACCCTTAACCCTAATCCTAATCCTAACAATTAAACCTAACCCTAGCTCTTAAAGCTAACCCTAAACCTTACCCTAATGACTAGGCCTAACCCTGACACTAACCTAACACCTAACCCTAACCAGAACCCCTAAATGTAACCCCTATACCTCACCCTAACTCTAACCCCAATCCTAATTCTAACCATACCCCTTCATAAAACACTAACTCCTAACTGCTAACCCTAGCACTAACCAAAAACCCTAATCACTAATCCCTAACCCTAACGCTTAACCTTTACCCAAACCGTTAACCCTCAGCCTAAATCTTAACCCTGACCCTAACCTTAACCTTTACTCTAAGCCTAACCCTTAACCCTACAGTAAGGAAGACCCTTAATGCTAATGGGATCCCTTATCCCTAACCCTCACACTACAGTTAAAAATAACCGTAACCTTGGATCCTTAAACCTAACCCCTAACACTTACTTTAACCCCAAACCCTAACCCTAATCCTAAGCATTAAACCTAACCCTATCTCTTAACCCTAACACTAGCTCTTACCCTAACGCCTAGATCTAACCCTAAATCTAACCTAACGCCTAATCCTAACCTTAAGCCCTAATGCTAACACTATCCCTGAACCCTAAACCTACCCGTAACCCTTAACACTAACCCTATCCGTGAACCTAAACCCTGACCCTAACCATTACCCGCACCCTAGCATTTAACCCTGACCCTAACACTAATCCTTAATGCGAACCTTAACATAAACCCTAACCCTAAGCCCAACACTTAACCCTAATCCTATCCCTTAACACTAACCCTAACCCTAACCCTAATGCTAACCCCTAAACCTAACCCTAACCATGATCAGTAAACCTAACCCTAACCTCTAACACAAACCATAGCACATAACTCTAACCCTAAAACTAACACTAACCCTAACCCTAACCCTAAACCCTAACTCTTAACCTTAACCCTAAGGGTTAACACTCACGCTAACCTCTAATCCTAACCCTAACCCTAATCTTCAACCCTAAACCTAACACTTAACCCTAACCCTGTACCAAACCCTAACCCTTCATCTTAACCCTAACCGTAAACCTCAACCCTAAACCAAAGTGTAACCATTAAACCTAAGAGTAACCTTTAACCCTAACCCTATTCCCTAACCCTAAGCCCTCACCCTAACACTAAACTTCATCCTTAACCCTAACCATAATCCTAACCCTAAATCTAATTCTCAGACTTCTTGCTTTCTTAGAGTTTAGAAAGCCTGCAATCCTCCCATGCCATGCGTGAAAGGAGGCTCTACCACTGTGTCCTGCATGAAACCCACGGGCCCATACCCAGAGTATGATAGAGTGGGTTCCCGGGTACAATCCCAGCCCCCTAAACTCCCCCCGCCCGCCTAATGCAGACAGGGCCCGTGCGCTAAGCATAAACAATACCTTTGACAGATAACCCTAACCCTGAACATAACACCCAACCCTGTTCCTATTTCTCCCCTTAACACGTAAACCTCACCGTGCGCCTAACTTTAACCTCTTATCCTAACGTTAATGCATAACCCATTTCCTGAGAACAACCCCTATCCCATAATTCTAACCCTATCTCCTAGTCATCACTGTGACACCTAATCCCTAACCCTAATTCTAAACCGCTAACCCTAACCGTAACCCTACCTACAACCCTAACACTGACAGTAACCCTTACTTCTAACCCCAACGCTATGCCTAACAAAAACCCTAACCCTTGACCCTAACCCTTCACCCTAACCCCTAAGCCTTACCCTAACCCTTAACCCTAATCCTAATCCTAACCATTAAATGTAATCCTAGCTCTTAAAGCTAACCCTAAACCTTACCCTCACGACTAGACCTAACCCTGACACTAACCTAACACCTAACCCTAACCAGAACCCCTAAAACTAACCCTGAACCCTATCTCTAACCCTAGCAGTAAACTTTAACCCTAAACCTAAGCCCAACCCGTAACCCTAATCCTATCCTTTTACCCTAAAACTAACCCCTAAACCTAACCCCTATACCTCACTCTAACTCTAACCCCAATCCTATTTCTAACCATACCCCTTCATAAAACAGTAACTTCTAACCGCTAACCCTAACACTAACCAAAAACCCTAATCACTAATCCCTAACCCTAACGCTTAACCTTTACCCTAACCGTTAACCCTCACCCTAAATCTTAACACTGACCCTAACCTTAAACTTTAACTCTAAGCCTAACCCTTAACACTACAGTAAGGAAGACCCTTAATGCTAATGGGATCCCTTATCCCTAACCCTAACCCTAACCCTAAGCATTAAACCTAACCCTATCTCTTAACCCTAACGCTAGCCCTTACCCTAACGCCTAGATCTAACCCTAAATCTAACCTACCGCCTAATCCTAACCTTAAGCCCTAATGCTAACACTAACCCTATCCGTGAACCTAAATAATGACCCTAACCATTACCCGCACCCAAGCATTTAACCCTGACCCTAACCCTAATCCTTAATGCTAACCCTAACACTAAACCCTAACCCTAAGCCCAACACTTATCCCTAATCCTAGCCCTTAACCCTAACCCTAACCCTAATGCTACCCCCTAAACGTAACCCTAACCGTGACCGGTAAACCTAACCCTAACCTCTAACACAAACCATAGCACATAATTCTAACCCTAGAACTAACCCTAACCCTAACCCTAACCCTAAACCCTAAATCTTAACCTTAACACTAAGCGTTAACTCTCACGCTAACCTTTAATCCTAACCCTAATCCTAATCTTCAACCCTAAACCTAACACTTAACCCTAACCCTGTACCAAACCCTAACCCCTCATCTTAACGCTAACCGTAAACCTGAACCCTAAACCAAAGTGTAACCGTTAAACCTAAGAGTAACCTTTAACCCTAACCCTAATCCCTAACCCTAAGCCCTCACCCTAACACTAAACTTCATCCTTAACCCTAACCAGAATCCTAACCCTAAATCTAATTCTCAGACTTCTTGCTTTCTTAGAGTATAGAAAGCCTGCAATCCTCCCATGCCATGCGTGAAAGGAGGCTCTACCATTGTGTTCTGCATGAAACCCACGGGCCCATACCCAGAGTATGATAGAGTGGGTTCCCGGGTACAATCCCAGCCCCCTAAACTCCCCCCGCCCGCCTAATGCACACAGGGCCCGTGCGCTAAGCATAAACAGTACCTTTAACAGATAACCCTAACCCTGAACATAACACCCAACCCTGTTCCTATTTCTCCCCTTAACACGTAAACCTCACCGTGCGCCTAACTTTAACCTCTTATCCTAACGTTAATGCATAACACATTTCCTGAGAACAACCCCTATCCCATAATTCTAACCCTATCTCCTAGTCATCACTGTGACACCTAATCCCTAACCCTAATTCTAAACCGCTGACCCTAACCGT
>NC_091012.1:8812526-8915026 GCF_041146395.1 Eulemur rufifrons | reverse complement strand
AAGTGCGGATCCTGTTTCAGACTTAGACTGAAACAGGATCCGCACTTTTCAGCCCGTTCCTTTAAGACTCCTTTGATTCATTCTCAATGATGGTGGAATGGTGGTGACCTCCTGGATTCGTGCTCCTGGAGTGGAAGGCATGGGTCTCCCACTGCCACAACCCTAGAGGTTCACTTCCCCACAAGAACGGTGGTGTGAATCCATGGAGAATCAGCGTGGGACAGAGAGAGAGAGCAAGAAAAGACTGAGGTGATTAGGGAAATAAATCACCAAAATCTGGAGAGTGCGGGATGGCCAATAGAGAAGGGAGCACGGGACAGCTGTACCCACCTCACCAGAGAGTGGGGTGGGTTCAGCCCCACAGGAAAGCATCTTGTTCCCCCTCTGACCTCCACACCCACTCAATTGAGGATCTGCCTGAAGTCGGTGCAGAATCGCCACGGGAGATGTGGGGCTCTGCAGAGAGGAGACATTGGCAGGAGGCATTTTGGACCCTGGAGTGCTGTGCGCAGCTGACGCACCTAGCAACTGTCTCCTATACGTGGGCGGTGGGGCTGCTTTGGTCCCGGCTCTAGCAGACGCCAAACTGCCTCGTATAGGTGGGCGGCTGGATTCTCCCGCTCCCCGGCTCCTCTGGCCTCTGCCGGTCCCTGAGCATTCAACCCCAGTGACAGTGATCTGCAGACGGGCGGCCGCCATTGTCGGGGTCCACAGCCTAAACGCTGAGGAGCGATTGGGTACCGGGCGGCTCCCTGGGCGGCTCCCTTCCCTAGTCCACGGACCCTGACTAGGAGCTCCACCTTTGTGTGAACACTGAGTGGTTCCCCAGTCACGAGAGAGTGGAGCGTGGACCTTGCAGACATTGGGGTGGGGCAGACCATCTCCCGCGGGAACTGCAGTGGCTGGGGCGCTGGGCGAATGAGGGCACCGCTCCACTCTCCCTATCCACTGTCTTTCTTGCAGAGAGAGACAGAAGCCACCTCGGGAGAGGAAGAGGGGCAGCCCCCCCAGCGGAGCTAGCAAAATCCTGAACAATATGTGAAGGGCTCCCCCTAGTGACAGAGGAGGCAGCTTACCTGGCACTCACAGTGTGCCCCTATCCAGACTAAAACTGAAAGAAGGGATCTTAAGGATTCATTCAGATGGGAAGGGCTCAGCGAAGGAACTCTAGGAGTATAAAGAATCAAGCTGAAACCATGCCCTCAAAGAGGATTACTAGTTCTCCACCAATTAACACAAAGCAGATTCCAAATAGCAACATGTCACAGGAAGAATTTCAAACATGGATCATAAATACGCTGAACATTATGCAAGAAAAAATGGATAATCAACACAAAGAAACCACAAAAAAGATCCAGGACTTGGAAGAAAAATTCACCAAAGAAATTGAAATACTGAAGAAAAATCAAACTGAACTCCTGGAAATGAAAAATTTATTCAAGGAGCTACAAAACACAGTGGAAAGTCTCAAGAGCAGGGTAGATCAAACAGAAGAAAGAATCTCAGAGATCGAAGATAACACTTTCCAATTAAATAAGGCAGTCACAGAGTTAAAACAAAGAAACATGAGAAATAATCATAGTCTACAAGAAATGTGGGATTATGTAAAGAAGCCTAACGTGAGAGTTATCGGCATTCCTGAGGGTGAAGAAGACAATAAGCAAGGGTTGAATAAAGTATCTGAAGATATAATTGAGGAAAATTTCCCAGGCCTTGCCAAATCTCTAGATACATAGGTTCAAGAAGCTCAAAGAACCTCTGAGAGATTCATACCAAATAGGAAGACACCACGTCATGTAGTTATCAGACTGACCAAAATATCCACTAACGAGGCCCTTCTTCAATCTGTAAGGAGAAAAAAACAAGTAACATACAAAGGAAAGCCCATCCGAATCACGCCAGATTTCTCAACTGAAACCTTACAAGCAAGAAGAGATTGGAGCCCCATTCTCACTCTTCTGAAACAGAATAATGCCCAGCCTAGAATCCTGTACCCAGATAAGCTCAGTTTTATATATGAAGGTGAAATTAAGACATTCTCAGATAAACAAAAACTCAGAGAATTCACCAAGACAAGAGCAGCTTTCCAAGAAGTATTCAAAACAGAGTTACACGTGGTCCAGCACAAGAAGGACCTTCGAATGTAACACTAATCAAGAGATAAATATGAAAACACAGTTATCATAATGGCTCAAGAGAGAAAACAGATCAATGAAATTCAACCCAACATGAGGAACAGCAATCTGTCTCGCTTATCAGTTCTCTCATTAAATGTGAATGGATTGAATTCCCCACTCAAGAGACATGGACTGGCCCGATGGATAAAAAAGATATAAGCCAAGTATCTGCTGTCTTCAGGAAACTCATCTAACCTGCAAGGATGCATTTAGACTGAAAATAAAAGGGTGGAAATCAATATTCCAAGCAAATGGAACCCAAAAGAAAGCTGGCGTGGCAGTTCTAATCTCCGATAACGTAGTTTTTAAATCAACAAAAGTAAAGAAAGACAAAGATGGTTACTATATACTGGTGAAGGGTACAATTCAACAAGAAGACATAACTATACTTAACATATATGCACCCGATCTAGGTGCACCCAGATTCATAAAGCAAACCCTACTTGATCTGAACCAAATGATAGATAACAACACTTTAGTAGCCAGAGATTTTAACACGCCACTGACAGTTCAAGACAGATCCTCCAAACAAAAAATAAACAAAGAAATATTGGACGTATATAGAATGCTAGAACAAATGGGCCTGACTGACATCTACAGGACATTCTACCCAAATACCACTGAATATAAGTTCTTCTCATCAGCTCATGGGACATTCTCCAAGATTGACCATATCTTAGGACATAAAGCATGTCTTAAAAAATTTAAAAATATAGAAATAATACCATGCAGCTTCTCGGATCACAGTGGAATAAAAGTAACAATGAACCCTAACAGAAATCCTCATTTCTACTCAAAGTCATGGAAGCTAAATAACCTTCTCCTGAACAATCATTTTATAAATGAAGAAATCAAGTCAGAAATCAAAAGATTCTCTGAATTAAATGACAAAGGAGATACAACTTATCAAAATCTGTGGGACACAGCTAAAGCAGTCCTGAGAGGAAAATTTATTTCCATAAATGCCTATACCAAAAAGACAGAAAACTTACAAATAGACAATCTAATGAATAGACTCAAAGAGCTGGAGAAGAAAGAAGAGACCAAACCCAAACCCAGCAGAAGGAAATTATTAAGATTAAATCAGAACTAAATGAAAAGGACCATAAGGGAGATTAAACCAAACCATAACGGAGATTAATAAAACCAAAAGTTGGTTCTTTGAAAAAATAAACAAAATTGACACACCTCTGGCTAAACTAACCAAGAGCAGAAAAGAAAAATCTCTTATAACCTCGATCAGGAACACGAAAGGAGTAATCACGACTGATGCCACAGAGATACATGATATCATCTATGAATTCTACAAAAATCTTTATGCACACAAATTAGAAAACCTGGAGGAAATGGACAAATTCTTATAAACACACAGCCTTCCCAGGCTCAACCAGGAAGAAATAGAATTCCTGAATAGACCGATATCTAGATCTGAAATTGAAACAGCAATAAAAAACCTTCCCAAAAAGAAAAGCCCTGGACCAGATGGGTTCACACCTGAATTCTACCATACCTACAAAGAAGAACTGGTGCCCATCGTACATAAACTATTCTCCAATATAGAGAAGGATGGGATTCTCCCCAACACTTTTTACCAAGCCAACATAATCCTGATACCAAATCCAGGAAAGGATGCAACTAAAACAGAGAACTATAGACCAATTTCTCTTATGAATATAGATGCAAAAATTCTCAATAAAATTCTAACAAATCGAATCCAAGTGCTTATCAAAAAAATAATCCATCACGACCAAGTGGGCTTCATCCCAGAGATGCAGGGATGGTTTGACATATGGGAATGTAATTCATCACATAAATAGAAGCAAAAATAAAGATCAGATGATCCTCTCAATAGATGCAGAGAAAGCATTTGACAAAATTCAACACCCTTTTATGATAAGAACACTTAACAAAATAGGCATAGATGGGGCCTATATAAAAATGATACAAGCCATATACGACAAACCCTCAGCCAACATCATACTGAATGGGGAAAAACTGAAAGCATTACCACTTCAAACTGGAACCAGACAAGGCTTACCACTGTCCCCATTACTTTTCTACATAGTATTGGAAGTCCTTGCAAGAGCTATCAGGCAAGAGAGCAGAATCAAGGGAGTTGAAATAGGGACAGAAGAGATCAAACTCTCACTCTTTGCTGATGATATGATGTTATATCTATAAAACCCCAAGGTTTCAACCAAGAGACTCCTGGAATTGATCAATGAATTCAGTAAAGTCTCAGGATAGAAAATCAATACACACAAATCAGAGGAATTCATATATGCCAATAACAGTCAAATGGAAAACCAAATTAAGGACTCAATACCCTTCAAAATAGCAACAAAGAAAATAAAATACCTAGGAATTTATTTAACTAAGGAGGTAAAGGACCTCTATAGGGAGAACTATGAAACACTGAGGAAGGAAATTGCAGAACATGTAAATAGGTGGAAAACCATACCATGCTCATGGATCGGTAGAATCAACATTGTTAAAATGTCTATACTGCCCAAAGTTATCTACAGATTCAATGCAATCCTTATTAAATTACCAACATCTTTTTTCACAGACATAGAAAAAATAATTTTACGCTTTGTATGGAACCAGGGAAGACCCCGTTTAGCAAAAGCAATCTTAAACAACAAAAACAAAATGGGAAGTATTAATTTGCCAGACTTCAAACTATACTACAAGGCTGTGGTTCTTAAAACAGCCTGGTACTGGCACAAGTGCAGGGACACAGACCAGTGGAACAGAACAGAAAATCCCAATATAAAACCATCCTCATATAGCCATCTAATCTTTGACAAAGCAGACAAAAACATACTCTGGGGAAAAGATTCCTTATTTAATAAATGGTGCTGGGAAAACTGGATATCCACATGTAGAAGACTAAAACAGGACACACAAAAATCAAATCACAGTGGTTAACAGACTTAAACCTAAGGTCAGAAACTATTAGAATTCTAGAAGAAAATGTAGGAAAGACTCTTACAGACATTGGCCTAGGCAAAGAATTTATGAAGAAGACCCCTAAAGCAATCACAGCAACAACAAAAATAAATAAATGGGACCTGATCAAATTAAAAAGCTTCTGCACAGCCAAAGAAACAGTCACGAGAGTAAATGGACAACCTACAGAATGGGAAAAAATTTTCGCATACTACACATCAGATAAAGGACTGATAACAAGAATCTATTTAGAACTCAGAAAAATCAGTAAGAAAAAATCAAACAACCCTATCAAAAAGTGGGCAAAGGACATAAATAGAAATTTTTCAAAAGAAGATATAAAAATGGCTAACAAACATATGAAAAAGTGTTCAACATCTCTAATCATCAGGGAAATGCAAATCAAAACCACAATGAGATATCACTTAACTCCAGTAGGAATGGCCTTTATCAAAAAGTCCCAAAACTATACATGTTGGTGTGGGTGTGGCGAGATAGGTACATTCATAAACTGCTGGTGGGACTGTAAACTAGTGCAGCCCCTGTGGAAAGCAATGTGGAGATACCTTAAACAGATTCAAGTAGACCTACCATTCGATCCAGCAATTCCATTATTGGACATCTACCCAGAAGAACAAAAGTCATTCTATAAAAAAAGACACCTGCACCTGAATGATTATAGCAGCACAATTCACAATCACAAAGATGTGGAAACAACCCAAATGCCCATCAATTCATGAATGGATTAGCAAAATGTGGTATATGTATACCATGGAATATTACTCAGCTATTAGAAATAATGGCGATATGGCATCTCTTTGGTTCTCCTGGAGAGAGCTGGATCCCATTCTATTAAGTGAAGTATCCCAAGAATGGAAAAATAAGCACCACATGTACTCACCAGCAAATTGGTTTCCCTGAGTGCACATTTGGGAACAACACCAATTGGGTATCGGACAGAGGTTGGGGCCGGGTGGAAGGGATGGGTGTATACCTACTTGATGAATGTGATGTGCACTGCCTGGGGAATGGACACCCTTCAAGTTCTAACTGGGGGGGATAGGGTGGGGGAGAGGAGGGGTGCACACCTACATGATGAATGTGATGTGCACTGACTAGGGAATGGACAAAATTGAAGCTCAGAATCGGGGGAAAGGGGAGGCATGGGGAATGTATATAGCCTGATCTTTTGTACCCCCATAATGAGCTAACAAACAAACAAACAAACAAAAAAGAATCGTTTGATTCATCAGCTGGGAATACACCATGGTTCTTTAAAGACCTCTATGCGTGGGCCCAGGTAACTGGCAAGTTCCAAGAAGTATGCCACAGAGCTTTTGAAATAACCACTACGTTGAGAATTATTTGCTAGTTTTTGCACCACCTTTCACCATAATTGTGATAAGGTTCGTCCGTGCCTCCTTCAACCCAAGATGGCTGGGGCGGACAAAAGTATGCTGAGGCCTAGTTCACTTGGTGTTGCCGATAGTTGGTACTGGAGCCTGGCAAGAAGCCATGTTATTAAGCGTCATTCCACCATCCTTTCTCCATCATTTTAAAAGGCAGAACACCTTTTTCCAGTTATCATAAGAATGAGTTGCTGGAGGGGACGTTTTTGAGTGGGGTCGGGTGGTGCGTTGAGGGGAAGGCTCTCTGTCTGTCTGGTGGTTTGTCTTTATTATGCCCAAGGAGGAGAGGTGGGCATGTGTGTGGCAGGTGAAAAGTACGGATCCTGTTTCAGTCTTAGACTGAAACAGGATCCGCACTTTTCAGCCAGTTCCTTTACGAATCCTTTGATTCATCAGCTGGGAATCCACCATGGCTGTCGAGACCCCTCTATGTGTGGGTCCAGGTAACTGGCTAGTTCCAAGATGTATGCCGCAGAGCTTTGGAAATAACCACTACATTGAGTATTATTTGCCAGTTTTTGCAGCAACTTTCACAAAGATTGTGAAAAGGTTAGGCAGTGCATCCTGAAACCCAAGCTGGCTTCCACAGAAAAAACTACGGTTAGGCCAATCTCCCTTGGAGTTGCCGATAATTGGTACTGGTCCGTGGCAAGAAGCCATTCCTTTAAGTATCATTCCACCTTCCTTTCACAACTATTTTAAAAGGCAGAGCACCTATTGCCATTTAGCTTAAGGATGAGTCGCTGGAGGAAACGTTTTTGTGTGGGGTGGGAGAGGCAGAGCCAGGCCCTCTGTCAGTCCAGTGGTTTGTTTTTATTATCCCCGGAGAGGAGAAGTGGACATGTGTGTGGCAAGTGAAAAGTGTGGATCCTGTTTCAGTCTTAGACTGATACAGGATCGGCACTTTTCATCCTGTTCCTTTAAGAATCCTTTGCTTCATCAGCTGGGAATCCACCATAGTTCTCTACACCCCACTATGTGTGGACCCACTTAACAGGCTAGTTCAAAGAAGTATGCCACAGAGCATTTGAAATAACCACTACCATGGAAATTATTTGCCAGCTTTTCCAGCACTTTTACCATAATTTTGATAAGGTTCATTTGTGCTTCCTTAAACCCTAGATGGCTTCCATGGACAAACCTATACTGAGGGTTCTCTCGCTTGGTGTTGCCAATACTTGGTACGGGAGTCTGACAAGAATCCAGTCTTTTAATTATCATTGCCCCATCCTTTCTCCCTTATATTAAAAGGTGAGCAACTTTCGGCAGTTAGCATAAGGATGAGTCAACGGAGGGGACGTTTTTGGGTGGGATCGGGGTGGTTTGGGGGACAGTCCCTCTGTCAGTCTGGTTGTTTGTGTTTATTATGCCCAGACAGGGAAGTGGATATATTTGTGGCAGGTGAAATGTGCGGATCCTGTTTCAGTTAGACTGAAACAGTATCCGCACTTTTCAGCCGGTTCCATTAAAAATCCTTTGATTCATCAGCTGGGAATCCACCATGGTTCCTTAGAACCCTCCATGCATGGGCCCATGAACTGGCCTGTACCAAGATGTATGCTGCACAGCTTTTGAGATAAACACTACGTGTAGAATTATTTGCCAGTTTCTGCAGCACATATCACCATAATTGTGATAAGGATCGTCTGTGCCTCCTTAAACACAAGATGGCTGCCAGGGAGAAAACTATGCTGAGGCCTAGGTCACTTGGATTTCACGACACTTGTTACTGGAGGCTGGAAGGAGGCCATTCTTTTAAGTATCATTCCACCATACTTTCCCCATTATTTTAAAATGCACGGAAACCTTTGCAAGTTAGCATAATAATTAGTAGCTGGAGGGGACATTTTTATTTGTGGGGTCGGTGTGGGTGGGGGGCGCAGGCCCTCTGTCAGTTCGCTGGATGGTTTTTATTTTCCCCAGACCGGAGAAGTGGGCATATGTGTGGCAGGTAAAAAGTTCGGACCCCGTTTCTGTCTTAGACTGAAACAGAAACCGCACTTTTCACCCCGTTCCATTAAGAATCCCTTGCTTCATCAGCTGGGAATCCACCATGGGCCTCTAGACTGCTCTATGCGTGGGCCCAGTTAACTGGCTAGTTCAAAGAATTATGCCGCAGAGCTTTTCAAGTAACCACTACCATGAGAATTACTTGACCGCTTTTGCAGCACCTTTCACCATAATTGTGATAAGGTTCATCTGTGCCTCCTTAAACCCAAGATGGCTGCCAGGGACAAACGTGTGCTGAGGCCTAGGTGACTTGCTGTTGCCAATACTTGGTATGGGAGTCTGGCAATAAGCCAGTCTTTTAGGTATAATTCCACCATTCTATCTCCATTATTTTAAAAGGCAGAGGATGTATTGCCAGATAGCATAAGGATCAGTCGCTGGAGGGCACGATTTTGTGTGGGGTGGTGGGGGGCGGGGGCAGGCCATCTGTCAATCCGATGGGTTGTTTTTGTTATCCCTAGAGAGGAGAAGTGGGCATGTGTGTTGCAGGCAAAAAGTCC
The DNA here is from genome assembly GCF_041146395.1 of Eulemur rufifrons. NCBI lineage: Eukaryota > Metazoa > Chordata > Mammalia > Primates > Lemuridae > Eulemur > Eulemur rufifrons. The sequence continues at coordinate 8,905,978 of NC_091012.1, read as the reverse complement.
GAATCCTGTTTCAGTCAGGATCTGCACTTTTCAGCCTGTTCCTTTAAGAATCCTTAGATTCATCACCTTGGAATCCACCATGGTTCTCTAGACCCCTCTATGCGTGGGCCCAGGTAACAGGCTTCTTCCAAGAAGTATGCCACAGAGCTTTTGAATTAAACAGTACGTTGAGAATTATTTGCCGGGTTTTCAGCACGTTTCAACATAATTATGATAAAGTTTGTATATGCCTCCTTAAACCCAACATGGCTGCCACGGGCATAACTATGCTGAGGCGTAGCTGACTTGGTGTTGCCTATTTTTGTTAGTGGAGGCTGACAGGAAACCATTCTTCTAAGTATCATCCCACCACCATTTTTCCATTGTTTTAAAATGCAGGGAAATTTTGCAAGTTAGCATTATAATTAGTAGCTGGAGGGTACGGGTTTTTTTTTTGTGTGTGTGGTCGATGTGGATGGGGGGGTCAGGCCCTCTGTCAGTTCGCTGGTTAGTTTTTATTATCCCCAGAGAGGAGAAGTGGCCATGTGTTTGGCAGGTGAAAAGGGCGGATTCTGTTTCAGAGAATTAACGATGATCCCCATGGTCATCCCGTTCCTTTAATAATCCTTTACTTCATCAGCTGGAAATCCACCATGGTTCTATATACTCCTCTTTGCGTGGGAACAGGTAACTGGCTTGTTCCAAGAAGTATGCCGCAGAGCTTTTCAATTAACCACTACGTTGAAAATTATTTGCAGATGTTCAGCGTTTCACCATAATTGTGAGAACCTTTGTTTGTGCCTCCTGAAACCCAAGAAGGCAGCGACGGACATAACTATGCTGAGGAGTAGCTGACTTGGTGTTGCCTATTTTTGTAAGTGGAGACTGACAAGAAGCCATTCTTCTAGTATCATCCCACCACCATTTTTCCATTGTTTTAAAATGCAGAAGAAGGCTGCGACGGACATAACTATGCTGAGGAGTAGCTGACTTGGTGTTGCCTATTTTTGTTAGTGGAGACAGACAAGAAGCCATTCTTCTAAGTATCATCCCACCACCATTTTTCCATTGTTTTAAAATGCAGGGAAATTTTGCAAGTTAGCATTATAATTAGTAGCTGGAGGGTACGGTTTTTTTTTTTTGTGTGTGTGGTCGATGTGGATGGGGGGGGGTCAGGCCCTCTGTCAGTTCGCTGGTTAGATTTTATTATCCCCAGAGAGGAGAAGTGGGCATGTGTTTGGCAGGTGAAAAGGGCGGATTCTGTTTCAGAGAATTAACGATGATCCCCATGGTCATCCCGTTCCTTTAATAATCCTTTACTTCATCAGCTGGAAATCCACCATGGTTCTATATACTCCTCTTAGCGTGGGAACAGATAACTGCCTTGTTCCAAGAAGTATGCCGCAGAGCTTTTGAATTAACCACTACGTTGAAAATTATTTGCAGGTGTTCAGCGTTTCACCATAATTGTGAGAACCTTTGTTTGTGCCTCCTGAAACCCAAGAAGGCTGCGATGGACATAACTATGCTGAGGAGTAGCTGACTTGGTGTTGCCTATTTTTGTTAGTGGAGACTGACAAGAAGCCATTCTTCTAAGTATCATCCCACCACCATTTTTCCATTGTTTTAAAATGCAGGGAAATTTTGCAAGTTAGCATTATAATTAGTAGCTGGAGGGTACGTTTTTTTTTTTTTTTGTGTGTGGTCGATGTGGATGGTGGGGGTCAGGCCCTCTGTCAGTTCGCTGGTTAGTTTTTATTATCCCCAGAGAGGAGAAGTGGGCATGTGTTTGGCAGGTGAAAACGGCGGATTCTGTTTCAGAGAATTAACGATGATCCCCATGGTGATCCCGTTCCTTTAATAATCCTTTACTTCATCAGCTGGAAATCCACCATGGTTCTCTATACTCCTCTTTGCGTGGGAACAGGTAACTGGCTTGTTCCAAGATGTATGCCGCAGAGCTTTTCAATTAACCAGTATGTTGAAAATTATTTGCAGGTGTTCAGCGTTTTACCATAATTGTGAGAACCTTTGTTTGTGCCTCCTGAAATCCTAGAAGGCTGCGACGGACATAACTATGCTGAGGAGTAGCTGACTTGGTGTTGCCTATTTTTGTTAGTGGAGACTGACAAGAAGCCATTCTTCTAAGTATCATCCCACCACCATTTTTCCATTGTTTTAAAATGCACGGAAAATTTGCAGGTTAGCATTATAATTAGTAGCTGGAGGGTACGGTTTTTTTTTTTGTGTGTGGTCGATGTGGATGGTGGGGGTCAGGCCCTCTGTCAGTTCGCTGGTTTGTTTTTATTATCCCCAGAAAAGAGTAGTGGGCATGTGTTTGGCAGGTGAAAAGTACGGATTCTCTTTCAGAGAATTAAACAGGATCCGCATGGTCATCTCATTCCTTTAAGAATCCTTTGCTTCATCAGCTGGGATTCCACCATGGTTCTATATACTCCTCTATGCGTGGGCACAGGTACCTGGCTTGTTCCAAGAATTATGCTGGAGAGTTTTCAAATTAACCAGTACGTTGAAAATTATTTGCAGGTTTTCAGCGTTTCACCATAATTTTGATAACGTTTGTATGTCCCTCCTGAAACCCAAGAAGGCTGCGACAGACATAACTATGCTGAGGAGTAGCTGACTTGGTGTTGCCTATTTTTATTAGTGGAGACAGACAAGAAGCCATTCTTCTAAGTATCATCCCACCACCATTTTCCATTGTTTTAAAATGCAGGGAAATTTTGCAAGTTTGCATTATAATTAGTAGCTGGAGGGTACGGTTTTTTTTTTGTGTGTGGTCGATGTGGATGGTGGGGGTCAGGCCCTCTGTCAGTTCGCTGCTTAGGTTTTATTATCCCCAGAGAGGAGAAGTGGGCGTGTGTTTGGCAGGTGAAAAGGGCGGATTCTGTTTCAGAGAATTAACGATGATCCCCATGGTCATCCCGTTCCTTTAATAATCCTTTACTTCATCAGCCGGAAATCCACCATGGTTCTATATACTCCTGTTTGCGTGTGAACAGGTAACTGGCTTGTTCCAAGAAGTATGCCGCAGAGCTTTTCAATTAACCAGTAAGTTGAAAATTATTTGCAGGTGTTCAGCGTTTCACCATAATTGTGATAACGTTTGTTTGTGCCTCCTGAATCCCAAGAAGGCTGCGACGGACATAAATATGCTGAGGCGTAGCTGACTTGGTTTTGCCTATTTTTGTTAGTGGAGACTGACAAGAATCGATTCTTGTAAGTATCATCTCATCATCATTTTTCCCTTGTTTAAAAATGCAGGAAAATTTTGCAAGTTAGCATTATAATTAGTAGCTGGAGGCTACGGTGTTTTTTTTTTTTTTTCCTGTGGGGTCGGTGTGCATGTGTTGGTCAGGCCCTCTGTGAGTTCCCCGGTTGGTTTTTATTATCCCCAGAGAGGAGAAGTCGGTATTAGTATGGCAGGTGAAAACTGCAGATCTGTTTCAGAGAATTAAACAGGATCCGCATGGTAATCCCGTTCCTTTAAGAATCCTGTGCTTCATGAGCTGGGAATCCACCATGGTTCTATATACTTGTCTATACGTGGGCACAGGAAACTGGCTAGTTCCAAGAAGTATGCCTCAGAGCTTTTCAATGAACCAGTATGTTGACAATCCTTTGCAGGTTTTCAGCGTTTCACCATAATTGTGATAACGTGTGTATGTGCCTACTGAAACCAAATATGGCTGCTACGGACATAACTATGCTGAGGTGTAGCTGACTTGGTGTTGCCTATTTTTGTCAGTGGAGACTGACAAGAAGCCATTCTTCTAAGTATCATCCCACCATCATTTCTCCATTGTTTAAAAATGCAGGGAAATTTTGCAAATTGGCATTATAATTAGTAGCTGGAGGGTCCTTTTTTGTTTTGTGGGGTCGGTCAGGATGGGTGTTCAGGCCCTCTGTCAGATCGCTGGTTTGTTTTTATTATCCCCAGAGAAGAGTAGTGGGCATGTGTTTGGCAGGTCAAAAGTGCGGATTCTCTTTCAGAGAATTAAACAGGATCCGCATGGTCATCTCATTCCTTTAAGAATCCTTTGCTTCATCAGCTGGGATTCCACCATGTTTCTATATACTCCTCTATGCGTGGGCACAGGTACCTGGCTTGTTCCAAGAATTATGCTGGAGAGTTTTCAAATTAACCAGTACGTTGAAAATTATTTGCAGGTTTTCAGCGTTTCACCATAATTTTGATAACTTTTGTATATGCCTCCTGAAACCCAAGAAGGCTGCGACGGACATAACTATGCTGAGGAGTAGCTGACTTGGTGTTGCCTATTTTTGTTAGTGGAGACAGACAAGAAGCCATTCTTCTAAGTATGATCCCACCACCATTTTTCCATTGTTTTAAAATGCAGGGAAATTTTGCAAGTTAGCATTATAATTAGTAGCTGGAGGGTACGGTTTTTTTTTTGTGTGTGTGGTCGATGTGGATGGGGGGGGGTCAGGCCCTCTGTCAGTTCGCTGGTTAGTTTTTATTATCCCCAGAGAGGAGAAGTGGGCATGTGTTTGGCAGGTGAAAAGGGCGGATTCTGTTTCAGAGAATTAACGATGATCCCCATGGTCATCCCGTTCCTTTAATAATCCTTTACTTCATCAGCTGGAAATCCACCATGGTTCTATATACTCCTGTTTGCGTGGGAACAGGTAACTGGCTTGTTCCAAGAAGTATGCCGCAGAGCTTTTCAATTAACCACTACGTTCAAAATTATTTGCAGGTGTTCAGCGTTTCACCATAATTGTGATAACGTGTGTTGGTGCCTCCTGAAACCCAAGATTGCTGCGACGGACATAACTATGCTGAGGAGTAGCTGACTTGGTGTTGCCTATTTTTGTTAGTGGAGACTGACAAGAAGCCATTCTTCTAAGTAACATCCCACCACCATTTTTCCATTGTTTTAAAATGCAGGGAAATTTTGCAAGTTAGCATTATAATTAGTAGCTGGAGGGTACGGTTTTTTTTTTTTTGTGTGTTGTCGATGTGGATGGTGGGGGTCAGGCCCTCTGTCAGTTCGCTGGTTAGTTTTTATTATCCCCAGAGAGGAGAAGTGGGCATGTGTTTGGCAGGTGAAAAGGGCGGATTCTGTTTCAGAGAATTAACGATGATCCCCATGGTCATCCCGTTCCTTTAATAATCCTTTACTTCATCAGCTGGAAATCCACCATGGTTCTATATACTCCTCTTTGCGTGGGAACAAGTAACTGGCTTGTTCCAAGAAGTATGCCGTGGACCTTTTCAATTAACCACTACGTTGAAAATTATTTGCAGGTGTTCAGCGTTTCACCATAATTGTGATAAAGTTTCTTTGTGCCTCCTGAAACCCAAGAAGGCTGCGACGGAAATAACTATGCTGAGGCGTAGCTGACTTGGTTTTGCCTATTTTTGTTAGTGGAGACTCACAATAATCCATTCTTCTAAGTATCATCTCACCATCATTTTTCCATTGTTTAAAAATGCAGGAAAATTTTGCAAGTTAGCATTATAATTAGTACCTGGAGGCTACGGTGTTTTGTTTTTTTTTTCCTGTGGGGTCGGTGTGGATGAGTTGGTCAGGCCCTCTGTCACTTCGCTGGTTAGTTTTTATTATCCCCAGAGAGGAGAAGTGGGTATTAGTATGGCAGGTGAAAACTGCGGATCTGTTTCAGAGAATTAAACAGGATCTGCATGGTAATCCCGTTCCTTTAAGAATCCTTTGGTTCATGAGCTGGGAATCCACCATGGTTCTATATACTCCTCTTTGCGTGGGAACAGGTAACTGGCTTGTTCCAAGAAGTATGCCTCAGAGCTTTTCAATTAACCAGTATGTTGACAAAACTTTGCAGGTTTTCAGCGTTTCACCATAATTGTGATAACGTATGTATGTGCCTACTGAAACCAAATATGGCTGCTACGGACATAACTATGCTGAGGCGTAGCTGACTTGGTGTTGCCTATTTTTGTCAGTGGAGACTGACAAGAAGCCATTCTTCTAAGTATCATCCCACCACCATTTTTCCATTGTTTTAAAATGCAGGGAAATTTTGCAAGTTAGCATTATAATTAGTAGCTGGAGGCTACGGTGTTTTTTCTTTTTTTATCCTGTGGGGTCGGTGTGGATGTGTTGGTCAGGCCCTCTGTCAGTTCCCCGGTTGGTTTTTATTATCCCGAGAGAGGAGAAGTGGGTATTAGTATGGCAGGTGAAAACTGCGGATCTGTTTCAGAGAATTAAACAGGATCCGCATGGTAATCCCGTTCCTTTAACAATCCTTTGCTTCATGAGCTGGGAATCCACCATGGTTCTATATACTTGTCTATGCGTGGGCACAGGAAACTGGCTAGTTCCAAGAAGTATGCCTCAGAGCTTTTCAATAAACCAGTATGTTGACAATCCTTTGCAGGTTTTCAGCGTTTCACCATAATTGTGATAACGTGTGTATGTGCCTACTGAAACCAAATATGGCTGCTACGGACATAACTATGCTGAGGCGTAGCTGACTTGGTGTTGCCTATTTTTGTCAGTGGAGACTGACAAGAAGCCATTCTTCTAAGTATCATCCCACCGTCATTTCTCCATTGTTTAAAAATGAAGGGAAATTTTGCAAATTGGCATTATAATTAGTAGCTGGAGGGTCCTTTTTTGTTTTGTGGGGTCGGTCAGGATGGGTGTTCAGGCCCTCTGTAAGATCGCTGGTTTGTTTATATTATCCCCAGAGAAGAGTAGTGGGCATGATTTTGGCAGGTGAAAAGTGCGGATTCTGTTTCAGAGAATTAAACAGGATTCGCATGGTCATCTCATTCCTTTAAGAATCCTTTGCTTCATCAGCTGGGATTCCACCATGGTTCTATATACCCCTCTTTGCGTGGGAACAGGTAACTGGCTTGTTCCAAGAAGTATGTCGCAGAGCTTTTCAATTAAGCACTACGTTGAAAATTATTTGCAGGTTTTCAGCGTTTCACCATAATTTTCATAAAGTTTGTATGTCCCTCCTGAAACCCAAGAAGGCTGCGACGGACATAACTATACTGAGGAGTAGCTGACTTGGTGTTGCCTATTTTTGTTAGTGGAGACTGACAAGAAGCCATTCTTCTAAGTATCATCCCACCACCATTTTTCCATTGTTTTAAAATGCAGGGAAATTTTGCAAGTTAGCATTATAATTAGTAGGTGGAGGGTACGGTTTTTTTTTTTTTGTGTGTGGTCGATGTGGATGGGGGGGGTCAGGCCCTCTGTCAGTTCGCTGGTTAGTTTTTATTATCCCCAGAGAGGAGAAGTGGGCATGTGTTTGGCAGGTGAAAAGGGCGGATTCTGTTTCAGAGAATTGACGATGATCCCCATGGTCATCCCGTTCCTTTAATAATCCTTTACTTCATCAGCTGGAAATCCACCATGGTTCTATATACTCCTCTTTGCGTGGGAACAGGTAACTGCCTTGTTCCAAGAAGTATGCCGCAGAGCTTTTCAATTAACCACTACGTTGAAAATTATTTGCAGGTGTTCAGCGTTTCACCATAATTGTGATAACGTGTGTTTGTGCCTCCTGAAACCCAAGAAGGCTGCGACGGACATACCTATGCTGAGGCGTAGCTGACTTGGTGTTGCCTATTTTTGTTAGAGGAGACTGACAAGAAGCCATTCTTCTAAGTATCATCCCACCACCATTTTTCCATTGTTTTAAAATGCAGGGAAATTTTGCAAGTTAGCATTATAATTAGTAGCTGGAGGGTACGGTTTTTTTTTTTTGGTGTGGTCGATGTGGATGGTGGGGGTCAGGCCCTCTGTCAGTTCGCTGGTTAGTTTTTATTATCCCCAGAGAGGAGAAGTGGGCATGTGTTTGGCAGGTGAAAAGGGCAGATTCTGTTTCAGAGAATTAACGATGATCCCCATGGTCATCCCGTTCCTTTAACAATCCTTTACTTCATCAGCTGGAAATCCACCATGGTTCTATATACTGGTGTTTGCGTCGGAACAGGTAACTGGCTTGTTCCAAGAAGTATGCCGCAGAGCTTTTCAATTAACCACTACGTTGAAAATTATTTGCAGGTGTTCAGCGTTTCACCATAATTGTGATAACGTGTGTTTGTGCCTCCTGAAACCCAAGAAGGCTGCGACGGACATAACTATGCTGAGGAGTAGCTGACTTGCTGTTGCCTATTTTTGTTAGTGGAGACTGACAAGAAGCCATTCTTCTAAGTATCATCCCACCACCATTTTTCCATTGTTTTAAAATGCAGGGAAATTTTGCAAGTTAGCATTATAATTAGTAGCTGGAGGCTACGGTGTTTTTTTTTTTTTTTTTTTTTTTTCCTGTGGGGTCGGTGTGGATGTGTTGGTCAGGCCCTCTGTCAGTTCCCCGGTTGGTTTTTGTTATCCCCAGAGAGGAGAAGTGGGTATTAGTATGGCAGGTGAAAACTGCGGATCTGTTTCAGAGAATTAAACGGGATCCGTATGGTAATCCCGTTCCTTTAAGAATCCTTTGCTTCATGAGCTGGGAATCCACCATGGTTCTATATACTTGTCTATGCGTGGGCACAGGAAACTGGCTAGTTCCAAGAAGTATGCCTCAGAGCTTTTCAATTAACCAGTATGTTGACAATCCTTTGCAGGTTTTCAGCGTTTCACCATAATTGTGATAACGTGTGTATGTGCCTACTGAAACCAAATATGGCTGCTACGGACATAACTATGCTGAGGCGTAGCTGACTTGGTGTTGCCTATTTTTGTCAGTGGAGACTGACAAGAAGCCATTCTTCTAAGTATCATCCCACCATGATTTCTCCATTGTTTAAAAATGCAGGGAAATTTTGCAAATTGGCATTATAATTAGTAGCTGGAGGGTACTTTTTTGTTTTGTGGGGTCGGTCAGGATGGGTGTTCAGGCCCTCTGTCAGATCGCTGGTTTGTTTTTATTATCCCCAGAGAAGAGTAGTGGGCATGTGTTTGGCAGGTGAAAAGTGCGGATTCTGTTTCAGAGAATTAAACAGGATGCGCATGGTCATCTCATTCCTTTAAGAATCCTTTGCTTCATCAGCTGGGATTCCACCATGTTTCTATATACTCCTCTCTGCGTGGGCACAGGTACCTGGCTTGTACCAAGAATTATGCTGGAGAGTTTTCAAATTAACCAGTACGTTGAAAATTATTTGCAGGTTTTCAGCGTTTCACCATAATTTTGATAACGTTTGTATGTCCCTCCTGAAACCCAAGAAGGCTGCGACGGACATAACTATGCTGAGGAGTAGCTGACTTGGTGTTGCCTATTTTTGTTAGTGGAGACAGACAAGAAGCCATTCTTCTAAGTATGATCCCACCACCATTTTTCCATTGTTTTAAAATGCAGGGAAATTTTGCAAGTTAGCATTATAATTAGTAGCTGGAGAGTACGGTTTTTTTTTGTGTGTGTCGTTGATGTGGATGGGGGGTGGGTCAGGCCCTCTGTCAGTTCCCCGGTTGGTTTTTATTATCCCCAGAGAGGAGAAGTGGGCATGTGTTTGGCAGGTGAAAAGAGCGGATTCTGTTTCAGAGAATTAACGATGATCCCCATGGTCATCCCGTTCCTTTAATAATCCTTTACTTCATCAGCTGGAAATCCACCATGGTTCTATATACTCCTCTTTGCGTGGGAACAGGTAACTGGCTTGTTCCAAGAAGTATGCCGCAGAGCTTTTCAATTAACCACTACGTTGAAAATTATTTGCAGGTGTTCAGCGTTTCACCATAATTGTGATAACGTGTGTTTGTGCCTCCTGAAACCCAAGAAGGCTGCGACGGACATAACTATGCTGAGGCGTAGCTGACTTGGTTTTGCCTATTTTTGTTAGTGGAGACTGACAAGAAGCCTTTCTTCTAAGTATCATCCCACCACCATTTTTGCATTGTTTTAAAATGCAGGGAAATTTTGCAAGTTAGCATTATAATTAGTAGCTGGAAGGTACGGTTTTTTTTTTGTGTGTGGTCGATGTGGATGGTGGGGGTCAGGCCCTCTGTCAGTTCGCTGGTTAGTTTTTATTATCCCCAGAGAGGAGAAGTGGGCATGTGTTTGGCAGGTGAAAAGGGCGGATTCTGTTTCAGAGAATTAACGATGATCCCCATGGTCATCCCGTTCCTTTAATAATCCTTTACTTCATCAGCTGGAAATCCACCATGGTTCTATATACTCCTGTTTACCTTGGAATAGGTAACTGGCTTGTTCCAAGAAGTATGCCGCAGAGCTTTTCAATTAACCAGTACGTTGAAAATTATTTGCAGGTGTTCAGCGTTTCACCATAATTGTGATAACGTGTGTTTGTGCCTCCTGAAACCCAAGAAGGCTGCGACGGACATAACTATGCTGAGGAGTAGCTGACTTGGTGTTGCCTATTTTTGTTAGTGGAGACTGACAAGAAGCCATTCTTCTAAGTATCATCCCACCACCATTTTTCCATTGTTTTAAAATGCAGGGAAATTTTGCAAGTTAGCATTATAATTAGTAGCTGGAGGGTACGGTTTTTTTTTGTGTGTGTGGTCGATGTGGATGGGGGGGGTCAGGCCCTCTGTCAGTTCGCTGGTTAGTTTTTATTATCCCCAGAGAGGAGAAGTGGGCATGTGTTTGGCAGGTGAAAAGGGCGGATTCTGTTTCAGAGAATTAACGATGATCCCCATGGTCATCCCGTTCCTTTAATAATCCTTTACTTCATCAGCTGGAAATCCACCATGGTTCTCTATACTCCTCTTTGCGTGGGAACAGGTAACTGCCTTGTTCCAAGAAGTATGCCGCAGAGCTTTTCAATTAACCACTACGTTCAAAATTATTTGCAGGTGTTCAGCGTTTCACCATAATTGTGAGGACCTTTGTTTGTGCCTCCTGAAACCCAAGAAGGCTGCGACGGACATAACTATTCTGAGGAGTAGCTGACTTGGTGTTGCCTATTTTTGTTAGTGGAGACTGACAAGAAGCCATTCTTCTAAGTATCATCCCACCACCATTTTTCCATTGTTTTAAAATGCAGGGAAATTTTGCAAGTTAGCATTATTATTAGTAGCTGGAGGGTACGGTTTTTTTTTTTGTGTGGTCGATGTGGATGGTGGGGGTCATGCCCTCTGTCAGTTCGCTGGTTAGTTTTTATTATCCCCAGAGAGGAGAAGTGGGCATGTGTTTGGCAGGTGAAAAGGGCGGATTCTGTTTGAGAGAAGTAACGATGATCCCCATGGTCATCCCGTTCCTTTAATAATCCTTTACTTCATCAGCTGGAAATCCACCATGGTTCTCTATACTCCTCTTTGCGTGGGAACAGGTAACTGCCTTGTTCCAAGAAGTATGCCACAGAGCTTTTCAATTAACCAGTACGTTGAAAATTATTTGCAGGTGTTCAGCGTTTCACCATAATTGTGATAACGTTTGTTTGTGCCAACTGAAACCCAAGAAGGCTGCGACGGACATAACTATGCTGAGGCGTAGCTGACTTGGTTTTGCCTATTATTGTTAGTGGAGACTGACAAGAATCCATTCTTGTAAGTATCATCTAACCATCATTTTTCCATTGTTTAAAATGCAGGAAAATTTTGCAAGTTAGCATTATAATTATTAGCAGGAGGCTACGGTGTTTTTTTTTTTTTTTTCCTGTTGGGTCGGTGTGGATGTGTTGGTCAGGCCCTCTGTCAGTTCCCCGGTTGGTTTTTGTTATCCCCAGAGAGGAGAAGTTGGTATTAGTATGTCAGGTGAAAACTGCGGATCTGTTTCAGAGAATTAAACAGGATCCGCATGGTAATCCCGTTCCTTTAAGAATCCTTTGCTTCATGAGCTGGGAATCCACCATGGTTCTATATACTTTTCTATGCGTGGGCACAGGAAACTGGCTAGTTCCAAGAAGTATGCCTCAGAGCTTTTCAATTAACCAGTATGTTGACAATCCTTTGCAGGTTTTCAGCGTTTCACCATAATTGTGATAACGTGTGTATGTGCCTATTGAAACCAAATATGGCTGCTACGGACATAACTATGCTGAGGCGTAGCTGACTTGGTGTTGCCTATTTGTGTCAGTGGAGACTGACAAGAAGCCATTCTTCTAAGTATCATCCCACCATCATTTCTCCATTGTTTACAAATGCAGGGAAATTTTGCAAATTGGCATTATAATTAGTAGCTGGAGGGTACTTTTTTGTTTTGTGGGGTCGGTCAGGATGGGTGTTCAGGCCCTCTGTCAGATCGCTGGTTTGTTTTTATTATCCCCAGAGAATAGTAGTGGGCATGTGTTTGGCAGGTGAAAAGTGCGGATTCTGTTTGAGAGAATTAAACAGGATCCGCATGGTTATCTGATTCCTTTAAGAATCCTTTGCTTCATCAGCTGGGATTCCACCATGTTTCTATATACTCCTCTATGCGTGGGCACAGGTACCTGGCTTGTTCCAAGAAGTATGCTGGAGAGTTTTCAAATTAACCAGAACGTTGAAAATTATTTGCAGGTTTTCAGCGTTTCACCATAATTTTGATAACGTTTGTATGTCCCTCCTGAAACCCAAGAAGGCTGCGACGGACATAACTATGCTGAGGAGTAGCTGACTTGGTGTTGCCTATTTTTGTTAGTGGAGACAGACAAGAAGCCATTCTTCTAAGTATGATCTCACCACCATTTTTCCATTGTTTTAAAATGCAGGAAAATTTTGCAAGTTAGCATTATAATTAGTAGCTGGAGGGTACGGTTTTTTTTGTGTGTGTGTGGTCGATGTGGATGGGGGGGTCAGGCCCTCTGTCAGTTCGCTGGTTAGTTTTTATTATCCCCAGAGAGGAGAAGTGGGCATGTGTTTGGCAGGTGAAAAGGGCAGATTCTGTTTCAGAGAATTAACGATGATCCCCATGGTCATCCCGTTCCTTTAATAATCCTTTACTTCATCAGCTGGAAATCCACCATGGTTCTCTATACTCCTCTTTGCGTGGGAACAGGTAACTGGCTTGTTCCAAGAAGTATGCCGCAGAGCTTTTCAATTAACCACTACGTTGAAAATTATTTGCAGGTGTTCAGCGTTTCACCATAATTGTGGGAACCTTTGTTTGTGCCTCCTGAAACCCTAGAAGGCTGCGACGGATATAAATATGCTGAGGAGTAGCTGACTTTGTGTTGCCTATTTTTGTTAGTGGGGACTGACAAGAATCCATTCTTGTAAGTATCATCTCACCATAATTTTTCCATTGTTTAAAAATGCAGGAAAATTTTGCAAGTTAGCATTATAATTAGTAGCTGGAGGCTACGGTGTTTTTTTTTTTTTTTTTCCTGTGGGGTCAGTGTGGATGTGTTGGTCAGGCCCTCTGTCAGTTCCCCGGTTGGTGTTTATTATCCCCAGAGAGGAGAATTGGGTATTAGTATGGCAGGTGAAAACTGCGGATCTGTTTCAGAGAATTAAACAGGATCCGCATGGTAATCCCGTTCCTTTAAGAATCCTTTGCTTCATGAGCTGGGAATCCACCATGGTTCTATATACTTGTCTATGCCTGGGCACAGGAAACTGGCTAGTTCCAAGAAGTATGCCTCAGAGCTTTTCAATTAACCAGTATGTTGACAATCCTTTGCAGGTTTTCAGCGTTTCACCATAATTGTGATAACGTGTGTATGTCCCTCCTGAAACCCAACAAGGCTGCGACGGACATAACTATGCTGAGGCGTAGCTGACGTGGTGTTGCCTATTTTTGTTAGTGGAGACAGACAAGAAGCAATCCTTCTAAGTATGATTCCACCACCATTTTTCCATTGTTTTAAAATGAAGGGAAATTTTGCAAGTTAGCATTAGAATTAGTAGCTGGAGGGTACGGTTTTTTTTTGTGTGTGTGGTCGATGTGGATGTGGGGGGGGTCAGGCCCACTGTCAGTTCCCCGGTTGGTTTTTATTATCCCCAGAGAGGAGAAGTGGGCATGTGTTTGGCAGGTGAAAAGGGCGGATTCTGTTTCAGAGAATTAACGATGATCCCCATGGTCATCCCGTTCCTTTAATAATCCTTTACTTCATCAGCTGGAAATCCACCATGGTTCTCTATACTCCTCTTTGCGTGGGAACAGGTAACTGCCTTGTTCCAAGAAGTATGCCGCAGAGCTTTTCAATTAACCACTACGTTGAAAATTATTTGCAGATGTTCAGCGTTTCACCATAATTGTGAGAACCTTTGTTTGTGCCTCCTGAAACCCAAGAAGGCTGCGACGGCCATAACTATGCTGAGGCGTAGCTGTCTTGGTGTTGCCTATTTTTGTTAGTGGAGACTGACAAGAAGCCATTCTTCTAAGTATCATCCCACCACCATTTTTCCATTGTTTTAAAATGCAGGGAAATTTTGCAAGTTAGCATTATAATTAGTAGCTGGAGGGTACGGTTTTTTTTTGTGTGTGTGTGGTCGATGTGGATGGGGCGGGGGTCAGGCCCTCTGTCAGTTCGCTAGTTAGTTTTTATTATCCCCAGAGAGGAGAAGTGGGCATGTGTTTGGGAGATGAAAAGGGCAGATTCTGTTTCAGAGAATTAACGATGATCCCCATGGTCATCCCGTTCCTTTAATAATCCTTTACTTCATCAGCTGGAAATCCACCATGGTTCTCTATACTCCTCTTTGCGTGGGAACAGGTAACTGGCTTGTTCCAAGAAGTATGCCGCAGAGCTTTTCAATTAACCACTACGTTGAAAATTATTTGCAGGTGTTCAGCGTTTCACCATAATTGTGAGAACCTTTGTTTGTGCCTCCTGAAACCCAAGAAGGCTGCGACGGACATAACTATGCTGAGGAGTAGCTGACTTGGTGTTGCCTATTTTTGTTAGTGGAGACTGACAAGAAGCCATTCTTCTAAGTATCATCCCACCACCATTTTTCCATTGTTTTAAAATGCAGGGAAATTTTGCAAGTTAGCATTATAATTAGTAGCTGGAGGGTACGGTTTTTTTTTTTGTGTGGTCGATGTGGATGGTGGGGGTCATGCCCTCTGTCAGTTCGCTGGTTAGTTTTTATTATCCCCAGAGAGGAGAAGTGGGCATGTGTTTGGCAGGTGAAAAGGGCGGATTCTGTTTCAGAGAAGTAACGATGATCCCCATGGTCATCCCGTTCCTTTAATAATCCTTTACTTCATCAGCTGGAAATCCACCATGGTTCTCTATACTCCTCTTTGCGTGGGAACAGGTAACTGCCTTGTTCCAAGAAGTATGCCACAGAGCTTTTCAATTAACCAGTACGTTGAAAATTATTTGCAGGTGTTCAGCGTTTCACCATAATTGTGATAACGTTTGTTTGTGCCTCCTGAAACCCAAGAAGGCTGCGACGGACATAACTATGCTGAGGCGTAGCTGACTTGGTTTTGCCTATTTTTGTTAGTGGAGACTGACAAGAATCCATTCTTGTAAGTATCATCTAACCATCATTTTTCCATTGTTTAAAATGCAGGAAAATTTTGCAAGTTAGCATTATAATTATTAGCAGGAGGCTACGGTGTTTTTTTTTTTTTTTTCCTGTGGGGTCGGTGTGGATGTGTTGGTCAGGCCCTCTGTCAGTTCCCCGGTTGGTTTTTGTTATCCCCAGAGAGGAGAAGTTGGTATTAGTATGGCAGGTGAAAACTGCGGATCTGTTTCAGAGAATTAAACAGGATCCGCATGGTAATCCCGTTCCTTTAAGAATCCTTTGCTTCATCAGCTGGGAATCCACCATGGTTCTATATACTTTTCTATGCGTGGGCACAGGAAACTGGCCAGTTCCAAGAAGTATGCCTCAGAGCTTTTCAATTAACCAGTATGTTGACAATCCTTTGCAGGTTTTCAGCGTTTCACCATAATTGTGATAACGTGTGTATGTGCCTACTGAAACCAAATATGGCTGCTACGGACATAACTATGCTGAGGCGTAGCTGACTTGGTGTTGCCTATTTGTGTCAGTGGAGACTGACAAGAAGCCATTCTTCTAAGTATCATCCCACCATCATTTCTCCATTGTTTACAAATGCAGGGAAATTTTCCAAATTGGCATTATAATTAGTAGCTGGAGGGTACTTTTTTGTTTTGTGGGGTCGGTCAGGATGGGTGTTCAGGCCCTCTGTCAGATCGCTGGTTTGTTTTTATTATCCCCAGAGAATAGTAGTGGGCATGTGTTTGGCAGGTGAAAAGTGCGGATTCTGTTTGAGAGAATTAAACAGGATCCGCATGGTCATCTGATTCCTTTAAGAATCCTTTGCTTCATCAGCTGGGATTCCACCATGTTTCTATATACTCCTCTATGCGTGGGCACAGGTACCTGGCTTGTTCCAAGAAGTATGCTGGAGAGTTTTCAAATTAACCAGTACGTTGAAAATTATTTGCAGGTTTTCAGCGTTTCACCATAATTTTGATAACGTTTGTATGTCCCTCCTGAAACCCAAGAAGGCTGCGACGGACATAACTATGCTGAGGAGTAGCTGACTTGGTGTTGCCTATTTTTGTTAGTGGAGACAGACAAGAAGCCATTCTTCTAAGTATCATCCCACCATCATTTCTCCATTGTTTAAAAATGCAGGGAAATTTTGCAAATTGGCATTATAATTAGTAGCTGGAGGGTACTTTATTGTTTTGTGGGGTCGGTCAGGATGGGTGTTCAGGCCCTCTGTCAGATCGCTGGTTTGTTTTTATTATCCCCAGAGAAGAGTAGTGGGCATGTGTTTGGCAGGTCAAAAGTGCGGATTCTCTTTCAGAGAATTAAACAGGATCCGCTTGGTCATCTCATTCCTTTAAGAATCCTTTGCTTCATCAGCTGGGATTCCACCATGTTTCTATATACTCCTCTATGCGTGGGCACAGGTACCTGGCTTGTTCCAAGAATTATGCTGGAGAGTTTTCAAATTAACCAGTACGTTGAAAATTATTTGCAGGTTTTCAGCGTTTCACCATAATTTTGATAACGTTTGTATGTCCCTCCTGAAACCCAAGAAGGCTGCGACGGACATAACTATGCTGAGGAGTAGCTGACTTGGTGTTGCCTATTTTTGTTAGTGGAGACAGACAAGAAGCCATTCTTCTAAGTATGATCCCACCACCATTTTTCCATTGTTTTAAAATGTAGGAACTTTTGCAAGTTAGCATTATAATTACTAGCTGGAGGGTACGGTTTTTTTGTGTGTGTGTGGTCGATGTGGATGGGGGGGGTCAGGCCCTCTGTCAGTTCGCTGGTTAGTTTTTATTATCCCCAGAGAAGAGAAGTGGGCATGTGTTTGGCAGGTGAAAAGGGCGGATTCTGTTTCAGAGAATTAACGATGATCCCCATGGTCATCCCGTTCCTTTAATAATCCTTTACTTCATCAGCTGGAAATCCACCATGGTTCTATATACTCCTCTTTGCGTGGGAACAGGTAACTGCCTTGTTCCAAGAAGTATGCCGCAGAGCTTTTCAATTAACCAATACGTTGAAAATTATTTGCAGGTGTTCAGCGTTTCACCATAATTGTGATAACGTTTGTTTGTGCCTCCTGAAACCCAAGAAGGCTGCGATGGACATAGCTATGCTGAGGAGTAGCTGACTTGGTGTTGCCTATTTTTGTTAGTGGAGACTGACAAGAAGCCATTCTTCTAAGTATCATCCCACCACCATTTTTCCATTGTTTTAAAATGCAGGGAAATTTTGCAAGTTAGCATTTTAATTAGTAGCTGGAGGCTACGGTGTTTTTTTTTTTTTTTTTCCTGTCGGGTCGGTGTGGATGTGTTGGTCAGGCCCTCTGTCAGTTCGCTGGTTTGTTTTTATTATCCCCAGAGAGGAGAAGTGGGTATTAGTATGGCAGGTGAAAACTGCGGATCTGTTTCAGAGAATTAAACAGGATCCGCATGGTAATCCCGTTCCTTTAAGAATCCTTTGCTTCATGAGCTGGGAATCCACCATGGTTCTATATACTCCTCTTTGCGTGGGAACAGGTAACTGGCTTGTTCCAAGAAGTATGCCTCAGAGCTTTTCAATTAACCAGTATGTTGACAATCCTTTGCAGGTGTTCAGCGTTTGACCATAATTGTCATAACGTGTGTATGTGCCTACTGAAACCAAATATGGCTGCTACGGACATAACTATGCTGAGGCGTAGCTGACTTGGTGTTGCCTATTTTTGTCAGTGGAGACTGACAAGAAGCCATTCTTCTAAGTATCATCCCACCATCATTTCTCCATTGTTTAAAAATGCAGGGAAATTTTGCAAATTGGCATTATAATTAGTAGCTGGAGGGCACTTTTTTGTTTTGGGGGGTCGGTCAGGATGGTTGTTCAGGCCCTCTGTCAGATCGCTGGTTAGTTTTTATTATCCCCAGAGAAGAGTAGTGGGCATGTGTTTAGCAGGTGAAAAGTGCGGATTCTGTTTCAGAGAATTAAACAGGATCCGCATGGTAATCCCGTTCCTTTAAGAATCCTTTGCTTCATGAGCTGGGAATCCAGCATGGTTCTATATACTCCTCTTTGCGTGGGAACAGGTAACTGGCTTGTTCCAAGAAGTATGCCGCAGAGCTTTTCAATTAACCAGTATGTTGACAATCCTTTGCAGGTTTTCAGCGTTTCACCATAATTGTGATAACGTTTGTTTGTGCCTCCTGAAACCCAAGAAGGCTGCGACGGACATAACTATGCGGAGGCGTAGGTGACTTGGTTTTGCCTATTTTTGTTAGTGGAGTCTGACAAGAATCCATTCTTGTAAGTATCATCTCACCATCATTTTTCCATTGTTTAAAAATGCAGGAAAATTTTGCAAGTTAGCATTATAATTAGTAGCTGGAGGCTACGGTGTTTTTTTTTTTTTGTTTTCCTGTGGAGTCGGTGTGGATGTGTTGGTCAGTCCCTTTGTCAGTTCGCTGGTTTGATTTTATTATCCCCAGAGAGGACAAGTGGGTATTAGTATGGCAGGTGAAAACTGCGGATCTGTTTCAGAGAATTAAACAGGATCCGCATGGTAATCCCGTTCCTTTAAGAATCCTTTGCTTCATGAGCTGGGAATCCACCATGGTTCTATATACTCCTCTTTGCGTGGGAACAGGTAACTGGCTTGTTCCAAGAAGTATGCCTCAGAGATTTTCAATGAACCAGTATGTTGACAATCCTTTGCAGGTTTTCAGCGTTTCACCATAATTGTGATAACGTGTGTATGTGCCGACTGAAACCAAATATGGCTGCTATGGACATAACTATGCTGAGGCGTAGCTGACTTGGTGTTGCCTATTTTTGTCAGTGGAGACTGACAAGAAGCCATTCTTCTAAGTATCATCCCACCATCATTTCTCCATTGTTTAAAAACGCAGGGAAATTTTGCAAATTTGCATTATAATTAGTAGCTGGAGGGTACTTTTTTGTTTTGTGGGGTCGGTCAGGATGGGTGTTCAGGCCCTCTGTCAGATCGCTGGTTTGTTTTTATTATCCCCAGAGAAGAGTAGTGGGCATGTGTTTGGCAGGTGAAAAGTGCGGATTCTGTTTGAGAGAATTAAACAGGATCCGCATGGTCATCTGATTCCTTTAAGAATCCTTTGCTTCATCAGCTGGGATTCCACCATGTTTCTATATACTCCTCTATGCGTGGGCACAGGTACCTGGCTTGTTCCAAGAATTATGCTGGAGAGTTTTCAAATTAACCAGTACGTTGAAAACTATTTGCAGGTTTTCAGCGTTTCACCATAATTTTGATAACGTGTGTTTGTGCCTCCTGAAACCCAAGAAGGCTGCGACGGACATAACTATGCTGAGGAATAGCTGACTTGGTGTTGCCTATTTTTGTTAGTGGAGACTGACAAGAAGCCATTCTTCTGAGTATCATCCCACCACCATTTTTCCATTGTTTTAAAATGCAGGGAAATTTTGCAAGTTAGCATTATAATTAGTAGCTGGAGGGTACGGTTTATTTTTGTGTGTGGTCGATGTGGATGGGGGGGTCAGGCCCTCTGTCAGTTCGCTGGTTAGTTTTTATTATGCCCAGAGAGGAGAAGTGGCATGTGTTTGGCAGGTGAAAAGTTCGGATTCTGTTTCAGAGAATGAAACAGGATCCGCATGCTCATCCCGTTCCTTTAGGAAACTTTTGCTTCATCAGCTGGGAATCCACCATGGTTCTATATACTCCTCTATGTGTGGGCACAGGTAACTGGCTTGTTCCAAGAAGTAAGCCGCAGAGCTTTTCAATTAAACAGTACGTTGAAAATTATTTGCAGGTTTTCAGCGTTTCACCATAATTCTTATAACGATTGTATGTGTCTCCTGGAACCCAATATGGCTGCCACGGACATAAGTATGCTGAGGCGTAGCTGACTTCGTGTTGCCTATTTTTGTTAGTGGAGACTGACTGGAAGCCATTCTTCTAAGTATCATCCCACCATCATTTTTCTATTGTTTAAAAATGCAGGGAAATTTTGCAAGTTATCATTATAATTAGTAGCTGGAGGGTACGGTTTTTTTTTTTGTGGGGTCAGTGTGGATGGGTTGGTCAGGCCATCTGTCAATTCACTGGTTTGTTTTTATTATCCCCAGAGAGGAGAAGTGGGCATGTGTTTGGCAGGTGAAAAGTGCGGATTCTGTTTCAGAGAATTAAACAGGATCCGCATGGTCATCTCATTCCTTTAAGAATCCTTTGCTTCATGAGCTGGGATTCCACCATGTTTCTATATACTCCTCTATGCATGGGCACAGGTACCTGGCTTGTTCCAAGAAGTATGCCGCTGAGCTTTTCAATTAACCACTACGTTGAAAATTATTTGCAGGTGTTCAGCGTTTCACCATAATTGTGATAACGTTTGTTTGTGCCTCCTGAAACCCAAGAAGGCGGCGACGGACATAACTATGCTGAGGAGTAGCTGACTTGGTGTTGCCTATTTTTGTTAGTGGAGACTGGCAAGAAGCCATTCTTCTAAGTATCATCCCACCACCATTTTTCCATTGTTTTAAAATGCAGGGAAATTTTGCAAGTTAGCATTATAATTAGTAGCTGGAGGGTACGGTTTTTTTTTGTGTGTGTGTGGTCGATGTGCATGGGGGGGTCAGGCCCTCTGTCAGTTCGCTGGTTAGTTTTTATTATCCCCAGAGAGGTGAAGTGGGCATGTGTTTGGCAGGTGAAAAAGGCGGATTCTGTTTCAGAGAATTAACGATGATCCCCATGGTCATCCCGTTCCTTTAATAATCCTTTACTTCATCAGCTGGAAATCCACCATGGTTCTATATACTCCTCTTTGCGTAGGAACAGGTAAGTGGCTTGTTCCAAGAAGTATGCCGCAGAGCTTTTCAATTAACCACTACGTTGAAAATTATTTGCAGGTGTTCAGCGTTTCACCATAATTGTGATAACGTTTGTTTGTGCCTCCTGAAACCCAAGAAGGCTGCGACGGACATAACTATGCTTAGGAGTAGCTGACTTGGTGTTGCCTATTTTTCTCAGTGGAGACAGACAAGAAGCCATTCTTCTAAGTATCATCCCACCACCATTTTTCCATTGTTTTAAAAGGCAGGGAAATTTTGCAAGGTAGCATTATAATTAGTAGCTGGAGGGTACGTTTTTTTTTTTTTGTGTGTGTGTGGTCGATGTGGATGGGGGGGTCAGGCCCTCTGTCAGTTCACTGGTTAGTTTTTATTATCCCCTGAGAGGAGAAGTGGGCATGTGTTTGGCAGGTGAAAAGGGCAGATTCTATTTCAGAGAATTAACGATGATCCCCATGGTCATCCCGTTCCTTTAGTAATCCTTTACTTCATCAGCTCGAAATCCACCATGGTTCTATATACTCCTCTTTGCGTGGGAACAGGTAACTGGCTTGTTCCAAGAAGTATGCCGCAGAGCTTTTCAATTAACCACTACGTTGAAAATTATTTGCAGGTGTTCAGCGTTTCACCATAATTGTGATAACGTTTGTTTGTGCCTCCTGAAACCCAAGAAGGCTGCGACGGACATAACTATGCTGAGGAGTAGCTGACTTGGTGTTGCCTATTTTTCTTAGTGGAGACAGACAAGAAGCCACTCTTCTAAGTATCATCCCACCACCATTTTTCCATTGTTTTAAAATGCAGGGAAATTTTGCAAGTTAGCATTATAATTAGTATCTGGAGGGTACGGTTTCTTTTTCTGTGTGTGGTCGATGTGGATGGGGGGGTCAGGCCCTCTGTCTGTTCGCTGGTTAGTTTTTATTATCCCCAGAGAGGAGAAGTGGGCATGTGTTTGGCAGGTGAAAAAGGCGGATTCTGTTTCAGAGAATTGACGATGATCCCCATGGTCATCCCGTTCCTTTAATAATCCTTTACTTCATCAGCTGGAAATCCACCATGGTTCTATATACTCTTCTTTGCGTGGGAACAGGTAACTGGCTTGTTCCAAGAAGTATGCCGCAGAGCTTTTCAATTAACCACTACGTTGAAAATTATTTGCAGGTGTTCAGCGTTTAACCCTAACGAGAACCCCTAAAGTTAACCCTGAACCCTATCCCTAACGCCAGCAGTAAACTTTAACCCTAAACCTAAGCCCAACCCGTAACCCTAATCCTATCCTTTTACCCTAAAACTAACCCCTAAACCTGACCCCTCTACCTCACCCTAACTCTAACCCCAATCCTAATTCTAACCATACCCCTTCATAAAACACTAACTCCTAACTGCTAACCCTAACACTAACCAAAAACCCTAATCACTAATCCCTAACCCTAACGCTTATCCTTTACCCTAACCGTTAACCCTCACCCTAAATCTTAACACTGACCCTAACCTTAACCTTTAACTCTAAGCCTAACCCTTAAGCCTACAGTAAGGAAGACCCTTAATGCTAATGGGATCCCTTATCCCTAACCCTAACACTACAGCTAAAAATAACCCTAACCTTGGATCCTTAAACCTAACCCCTAACACTTACTTTAACCCCAAACCCTAACCCTAATCCTAAGCATTAAACCTAACCCTATCTCTTAACCCTAACGCTAGCCCTTACCCTAACGCCTAGCTCTAACCCTAAATCTAACCTACCGCCTAATCCTAACCTTAAGCCCTAATGCTAACACTAACCCTGAACCCTAAACCTACCCGTAACCCTTAACACTAACCCTATCCGTGAACATTAACCCTGACCCTAACCATTACCTGCACCCAAGCATTTAACCCTGACCCTAACCCTAAACCTTAATGCTAACCCTATCACTAAACCCTAACCCTAATTCCAACACTTAACCCTAATCCTATCCCTTAACCCTAACCCTAACCCTAACCCTAATGCTAACCCCTAAACGTAACCCTAACCGTGACCAGTAAACCTAACACTAAACTCTAACACAAACCATAGCACATAACTCTAACCCTAAAACTAACCCTAACCTTAACCGTAAACCCTAACTCTTAACCTTAACACTAAGTGTTAACTCTCACGCTAACCTTTAATCCTAACCCTAATCCTAATCTTCAACCCTAAACCTAACACTTAACCCTAACCCTGTACCAAACCCTAACCCCTCATCTTAACCCTAACCGTAAACCTCAACCCTAAACCAAAGTGTAACCGTTAAACCTAAGAGTAACCTTTAACCCTAACCCTAAGCCCTCACCCTAACACTAAACTTCATCCTTAACCCTAACCAGAATCCTAACCCTAAATCTAATTCTCAGACTTCTTGCTTTCTTAGAGTGTAGAAAGCCTGCAATCCTCCCATGCCATGTGTGAAAGGAGGCTCTACCACTGTGTCCTGCAGGAAACCCACGGTCCCATACCCAGAGTATGAAAGAGTGGGTTCCCGGGTACAATCCCAGCCCCCTAAACTCCCCCCGCCCGCCTAATGCAGACAGGGCCCGTGCGCTAAGCATAAACAATACCTTTAACAGATAACCCTAACCCTGAACATAACACCCAACACTGTTCCTATTTCTCCCCTTAAAACGTAAACCTCACCGTGCGCCTAACTTTAACCTCTTATCCTAACGTTAATGCATAACCCATTTCCTGAGAACAACCCCTATCCCATAATACTAACCCTATCTCCTAGTCATCACTGTGACACCTAATCCCTAACCGTAATTCTAAACCGCTAACCCTAACCATAACCCTACCTACAACCCTAACACTGACAGTAACCCTTACTTCTAACCCCAACGCTATGCCTAACAAAAACCCTAACCCTTGACCCTAACCCTTCACCCTAACCCCTAAGCCTTACCCAAACCCTTAACCCTAATCCTAATCCTAACCATTAAACCTAACCCTAGCTCTTAAAGCTAACCCTAAACCTTACCCTCACGACTAGACCTAACCCTGACACTAACCTAACACCTAACCCTAACCAGAACCCCTAAAGCTAACCCTGAAACCTATCCCTAACCCTAGCAGTAAACTTTAACCCTAAACCTAAGCCCAACACGTAACCCTAATCCTATCCTTTTACCCTAAAACTAACCCCTAAACCTAACATCTATACCTCACCCTAACTCTAACCCCAATCCTAATTCAAACCATACCCCTTCATAAAACACTAACTCCTAACCGCTAACCCTAACACTAACCAAAAACCCTAATCACTAATCCCTAACCCTAAAGCTTAACCTTTACCCTAACCGTTAACCCTCACCCTAAATCTTAACACTGACCCTAACCTTAACCTTTAACTCTAAGCCTAACCCTTAACCCTACAGTAAGGAAGACCCTTAATGCTAATGGGATCCCTTATCCCTAACCCTAACACTACAGCTAATAATATCCCTAACCTTGGATCCTTAAACCTAACCCCTAACACTTACTTTAACCCCAAACCATAACCCTAATCCTAAGCATTAAACCTAACCCTATCTCTTAACCCTAACGCTAGCCCTTACCCTAACGCCTAGATCTAACCCTAAATCTAACCTCCCGCCTAATCCTAACCTTAAGCCCTAATGCTAACTCTAACCCTGAACCCTAAACCTACCCGTAACACTTAACACTAACCCTATCCGTGAACCTTAACCCTGACCCTAACCATTACCCGCACCCAAGCATTTAAACCTGACCCTACCCCTAATCCTTAATGATAACCCTAACACCTAACCCTAACCCTAAGCCCAACACTTAACCCTAATCCTATCCCTTAAACCTAACCCTAACCCTAATGCTACCCCCTAATCGTAACCCTAACCGTGACCAGTAAACCTAACCCTAACCTCTAACACAAATCATAGCACATAACTCTAACCCTAAAACTAACCCTAACCCTAACCCTAACCCTAAACCCTAACTCTTAACCTTAACCCTAAGCGTTAACTCTCACGCTAACCTTTAATCCTAACCCTAATCCTAATCTTCAACCCTAAACCTAACACTTAACCCTAACCCTGTACGTAAACCTAACCCCTCATCTTAACCCTAACCGTAAACCTCAACCCTAAACCAAAGTGTAACCGTTAAACCTAAGAGTAACCTTTAACCCTAACCCCAATCCCTAACCCTAAGCCCTCACCCTAACACTAAACTTCATCCTTAACCCTAACCAGAATCCTAACCCTAAATCTAATTCTCAGACTTCTTGCTTTCTTAGAGTTTAGAAAGCCTGCAATCCTCCCGTGCCATGCGTGAAAGGAGGCTCTACCACTGTGTCCTGCATGAAACCCACGGGCCCATACCCAGAGTATGATAGAGTGGGTTCCCGGGTACAATCCCAGCCCCCTAAACTCCCCCCGCCCGCCTAATGCAGACAGGGCCCGTGCGCTAAGCATAAACAATACCTTTAACAGATAACCCTAACCCTGAACATAACACCCAACCCTGTTCCTATTTCTCCCCTTAACACGTAAACCTCACCGTGCGCCTAACTTTAACCTCTTATCCTAACGTTAATGCATAACCCATTTCCTGAGAACAACCCCTATCCCATAATTCTAACCCTATCTCCTAGTCATCACTGTGACACCTAATCCCTAACCCTAATTCTAAACCGCTAACCCTAACCGTAACCCTACCTACAACCCTAACACTGACAGTAACCCTTACTTCCAACCCCAACGCTATGCCTAACAAAAACCCTAACCCTTGACCCTAACCCTTCTCCCTAACCCCTAAGCCTTACCCTAACCCTTAACCCTAATCCTAATCCTAACCATTAAACCTAACCCTAGCTCTGAAAGCTAACCCTAAACCTTACCCTCACGACTAGACCTAACCCTGACACTAACCTAACACCTAACCCTAACCAGAACCCCTAAAGCTAACCCTGAACCCTATCCCTAACCCTAGCAGTAAACTTTAACCCTAAACCTAAGCCCAACCCGTAACCCTAATCCTATCCTTTTACCCTAAAACTAACCCCTAAACCTGACCCCTATACCTCACCCTAACTCTAACCCCAAACCTAATTCTAACCATACCCCTTCATAAAACACTAACTCCTAACCGCTAACCCTAACACTAACCAAAAACCCTAATCACTAATCCCTAACCCTAACGCTTAACCTTTACCCTAACCGTTAACCCTCACCCTAAATCTTAACACTGACCGTAACCTTAACCTTTACAATACCTTCAGCAGATAACCCTAACCCTGAACATAACATCCAACCCTGTTCCTATTTCTCCCCTTAACACGTAAACCTCACCGTGCGCCTAACTTTAACCTCTTATCCTAACGTTAATGCATAACCCATTTCCTGAGAACAACCCCTATCCCATAATTCTAACCCTATCTCCTAGTCATCACTGTGACACCTAATCCCTAACCCTAATTCTAAACCGCTAACCCTAACCGTAACCCTACCTACAACCCTAACACTGACAGTAACCCTTACTTCTAACCCCAACGCTATGCCTAACAAGAAACCTAACCCTTGACCCTAACCCTTCACCCTAACCCCTAAGCCTTACCCTAACCCTTAACCCTAATCCTAATCCTAACCATTAAACCTAACCCTAGCTCTTAAAGCTAACCCTAAACCTTACCCTCACGACTAGACCTAACCCTGACACTAACCTAACACCTAACCCTAACCAGAACCCCTAAAGCTAACCCTGAACCCTATCCCTAACCCTAGCAGTAAACTTTAACCCTAAACCTAAGCCCAACCCGTAACCCTAATCCTATACTTTTACCCTAAAACTAACCCTAAACCTAACCCCTATACCTCACCATAACTCTAACCCCAATCCTAATTCTAACCATACCCCTTCATCAAACACTAACTCCTAACCGCTAACCCTAACACTAACCAAAAACCCTAATCACTAATCCCTAACCCTAACGCTTACCCTTTACCCTAACCGTTAACCCTCACCCTAAATCTTAACACTGACCCTAACCTTAACCTTTAACTCTAAGCCTAACCCTTAACCCTACAGGAAGGAAGACCCTTAATGCTAATGGGATCCCTTATCCCTAACCCTAACACTACAGGTAAAAATAACCCTAACCTTGGATCCTTAAACCTAACCCCTAACACTTACTTTAACCCCAAACCCTAACCCTAATCCTAAGCATTAAACCTAACCCTATCTCTTAACCCTAACGCTAGCCCTTACCCTAACGCCTAGATCTAACCCTAAATCTAACCTACCGCCTAATCCTAACCTTAAGCCCTAATGCTTACACTAACCCTGTACCCTAAACCTACCCGTAACCCTTAACACTAACCCTATCCGTGAACCTTAACCCTGACCCTAACCATTACCCGCACCCAAGCATTTAACCCTGATTCTAACCCTAATCCTTAATGATAAACCTAACACTAAACCCGAACCCTAAGCCCAACACTTAACCCTAATCCTATCCCTTAACCCTAACCCTAACCCTAATGCTACCCCTAAACGTAACCCTAACCGTGACCAGTAAACCTAACCCTAACCTCTAACACAAACCATAGCACATAACTCTAACCCTAAAACTAACCCTAACCCTAACCCTAACTCTTAACCTTAACCCTAAGCGTTAACTCTCACGCTAACCTTTAATCCTAACCCTAATCCTAATCTTCAACCCTAAACCTAACACTTAACCCTAACCCTGTACCAAACCCTAACCCCTCATCTTAACCCTAACCGTAAACCTCAACCCTAAATCAAAGTGTAACCGTTAAACCTAAGAGTAACCTTTAACCCTAACCCTAATCCCTAACCCTAAGCCTTCAGCTTAACACTAAACTTCATCCTTAACCCTAACCAGAATCCTAACCCTAAATCTAATTCTCAGACTTCTTGCTTTCTTAGAGTTTAGAAAGCCTGCAATCCTCCGATGCCATGCGTGAAAGGAGGCTCTACCACTGTGTCCTGCATGAAACCCATGGGCCCATACCCAGAGTATGATAGAGTGGGTTCCCGGGTACAATCCCAGCCCCCTAAACTCCCCCTGCCCGCTTAATGCAGGCAGGGCCCGTGCGCTAAGCATAAACAATACCTTTAACAGATAACCCTAACCCTGAACATAACACCCAACCCTGTTCCTATTTCTCCCCTTAACACGTAAACCTCACCGTGCGCCTAATTTTAACCTCTTATCCTAACGTTAATGCATAACCCATTTCCTGAGAACAACCCCTATCCCATAATACTAACCCTATCTCCTCGTCATCACTGTGACACCTAATCCCTAACCCTAATTCTAAACCGATATCCCTAACTGTAACCCTACCTACAACCCTAACACTGACAGTAACCCTTACTTCCAACCCCAACGCTATGCCTAACAAAAACCCTAACCCTTGACCCTAACCCTTCACCCTAACCCCTAAGCCTTACCCTAACCCTTAACCCTAATCCTAATCCTAACCATTAAACCTAACCCTAGCTCTTAAAGCTAACCCTAAACCTTACCCTCACGACTAGACCTAACCCTGACACTAACCTAACACCTAACACTAACCAGAACCCCTAAAGCTAACCCTGAACCCTATATCTAACCCTAGCAGTAAACTTTAACCCTAAACCTAAGCCCAACCCGTAACCCTAATCCTATCCTTTTACCCTAAAACTAACCCCTAAACCTAACCCCTATACCTCACCCTAACTCTAAACCCAATCCTAATTCTAACCATACCCCTTCATAAAACACTAACTCCTAACCGCTAACCCTAACCCTAACCAAAAACCCTAATCACTAATCCCTAACCCTAACGCTTAACCTTTACCCTGACCGTTAACCCTCACCCTAAATCTTAACACTGACCCTAACCTAACCTTTAACTCTAAGCCTAACCCTTAACCCTACAGTAAGGAAGACCCTTAATGCTAATGGGATCCCTTATCCCTAACCCTAACACTACAGCTAAAAATAACCCTAACCTTGGATCCTTTAACCTAACCCCTAACACTTACTTTAACCCCTAACCCTAACCCTAATCCTAAGCATTAAACCTAACCCTATCTCTTAACCCTAACGCTAGCCCTTACCCTAACGCCTAGATCTAACCCTAAATCTAATCTACCGCCTAATCCTAACCTTAAGCCCTAATGCTAACGCTAACCCTGAACCCTAAACCTACCCGTAACCCTTAACACTAACCCTATCCGTGAACCTTAACCCTGACCCTAACCATTACCCGCACCCAAGCATTTAACCCTGATTCTAACCCTAATCCTTAATGATAAACCTAACACTAAACCCTAACCCTAAGCCCAACACTTAACCCTAATCCTATCCCTTAAACCTAACCCTAACCCTAATGCTACCCCCTAATCGTAACCCTAACCGTGACCAGTAAACCTAACCCTAACCTCTAACACAAATCATAGCACATAACTCTAACCCTAAAACTAACCCTAACCCTAACCCTAACCCTAAACCCTAACTCTTAACCTTAACCCTAAGCGTTAACTCTCACGCTAACCTTTAATCCTAACCCTAATCCTAATCTTCCACCCTAAACCTAACACTTAACCCTAACCCTGTACCTAACCCTAACCCCTCATCTTAACCCTAACCGTAAACCTCAACCCTAAACCAAAGTGTAACCGTTAAACCTAAGAGTAACCTTTAACCCTAACCCTAATCCCTAACCCTAAGCCCTCACCCTAACACTAAACTTCATCCTTAACCCTAACCATAATCCTAACCCTAAATCTAATTCTCAGACTTCTTGCTTTCTTAGAGTTTAGAAAGCCTGCAATCCTCCCATGCCATAAGTGAAAGGAGGCTCTACCACTGTGTCCTCCATGAAACCCACGGGCCCATACCCAGAGTATGATAGAGTGGGTTCCCGGGTACAATCCCAGCCCCCTAAACTCCCCCCGCCCGCCTAATGCAGACAGGGCCCGTGCGCTAAGCATAAACAATACCTTTAACAGATAACCCTAACCCTGAACATAACACCCAACCCTGTTCCTATTTCTCCCCTTAACACGTAAACCTCACCGTGCGCTTAACTTTAACCTCTTATCCTAACGTTAATGCATAACCCATTTCCTGAGAACAACCCCTATCCCATAATTCTAACCCTATCTCCTAGTCATCACTGTGACACCTAATCCCTAACCCTAATTCTAAACCGCTAACCCTAACCGTAACCCTACCTACAACCCTAACACTGACAGTAACCCTTACTTCTCACCCCAATGCTATGCCTAACAAAAACCCTAACCCTTGACCCTAACCCTTCACCCTAACCCCTAAGCCTTACCCTAACCCTTAACCCTAATCCTAATCCTAACCATTAAACCTAACCCTAGCTCTTAAAGCTAACCCTAAACCTTACCCTCACGACTAGACCTAACCCTGACACTAACCTAACACCTAACCCTAACCAGAACCCCTAAAGCTAACCCTGAACCCTATCCCTAACCCTAGCAGTAAAGTTTAACCCTAAACCTAAGCCCAACCCGTAACCCTAATCCTATACTTTTACCCTAAAACTAACCCCTAAACCTAACCCCTATACCTCACCCTAACTCTAACCCCAATCCTAATTCTAACCATACCCCTTCATAAAACACTAACTCCTAACCGCTAACCCTAACACTAACCAAAAACCCTAATTTCTAATCCCTATCCCTAACGCTTAACCTTTACCCTGACCATTAACCCTCACCCTAAATCTTAACACTGACCCTAACCTTAACCTTTAACTCTAAGCCTAACCCTTAACCCTACAGGAAGGAAGACCCTTAATGCTAATGGGATCCCTTATCCCTAACCCTAACACTACAGGTAAAAATAACCCTAACCTTGGATCCTTAAACCTAACCCCTAACACTTACTTTAACCCCAAACCCTAACCCTAATCCTAAGCATTAAACCTAACCCTATATCTTAACCCTAACGCTAGCCCTTACCCTAACGCCTAGATCTAACCCTAAATCTAACCTACCGCCTAATCCTAACCTTAAGCCCTAATGCTTACACTAACCCTGTACCCTAAACCTACCCGTAACCCTTAACACTAACCCTATCCGTGAACCTTAACCCTGACCCTAACCATTACCCGCACCCAAGCATTTAACCCTGATTCTAACCCTAATCCTTAATGATAAACCTAACACTAAACCCGAACCCTAAGCCCAACACTTAACCCTAATCCTATCCCTTAACCCTAACCCTAACCCTAATGCTACCCCTAAACGTAACCCTAACCGTGACCAGTAAACCTAACCCTAACCTCTAACACAAACCATAGCACATAACTCTAACCCTAAAACTAACCCTAACCCTAACCCTAACTCTTAACCTTAACCCTAAGCGTTAACTCTCACGCTAACCTTTAATCCTAACCCTAATCCTAATCTTCAACCCTAAACCTAACACTTAACCCTAACCCTGTACCAAACCCTAACCCCTCATCTTAACCCTAACCGTAAACCTCAACCCTAAATCAAAGTGTAACCGTTAAACCTAAGAGTAACCTTTAACCCTAACCCTAATCCCTAACCCTAAGCCTTCAGCTTAACACTAAACTTCATCCTTAACCCTAACCAGAATCCTAACCCTAAATCTAATTCTCAGACTTCTTGCTTTCTTAGAGTTTAGAAAGCCTGCAATCCTCCGATGCCATGCGTGAAAGGAGGCTCTACCACTGTGTCCTGCATGAAACCCATGGGCCCATACCCAGAGTATGATAGAGTGGGTTCCCGGGTACAATCCCAGCCCCCTAAACTCCCCCCGCCCGCCTAATGCAGGCAGGGCCCGTGCGCTAAGCATAAACAATACCTTTAACAGATAACCCTAACCCTGAACATAACACCCAACCCTGTTCCTATTTCTCCCCTTAACACGTAAACCTCACCGTGCGCCTAACTTTAACCTCTTATCCTAACGTTAATGCATAACCCATTTCCTGAGAACAACCCCTATCCCATAATTCTAACCCTATCTCCTAGTCATCACTGTGACACCTAATCCCTAACCCTAATTCTAAACCGCTATCCCTAACTGTAACCCTACCTACAACCCTAACACTGACAGTAACCCTTACTTCCAACCCCAACGCTATGCCTAACAAAAACCCTAACCCTTGACCCTAACCCTTCACCCTAACCCCTAAGCCTTACCCTAACCCTTAACCCTAATCCTAATCCTAACCATTAAACCTAACCCTAGCTCTTAAAGCTAACCCTAAACCTTACCCTCACGACTAGACCTAACCTTGACACTAACCTAACACCTAACCCTAACCAGAACCCCTAAAGCTAACCCTGAACCCTATATCTAACCCTAGTAGTAAACTTTAACCCTAAACCTAAGCCCAACCCGTAACCCTAATCCTATCCTTTTACCCTAAAACTAACCCCTAAACCTAACCCCTATACCTCACCCTAACTCTAAACCCAATCCTAATTCTAACCATACCCCTTCATAAAACACTAACTCCTAACCGCTAACCCTAACACTAACCAAAAACCCTAATCACTAATCCCTAACCCTAACGCTTAACCTTTACCCTGACCGTTAACCCTCACCCTAAATCTTAACACTGACCCTAACCTAACCTTTAACTCTAAGCCTAACCCTTAACCCTACAGTAAGGAAGACCCTTAATGCTAATGGGATCCCTTATCCATAACCCTAACACTACAGCTAAAAATAACCCTAACCTTGGATCCTTAAACCTAACCCCTAACACTTACTTTAACCCCTAACCCTAACCCTAATCCTAAGCATTAAACCTAACCCTATCTCTTAACCCTAACGCTAGCCCTTACCCTAACGCCTAGATCTAACCCTAAATCTAATCTACCGCCTAATCCTAACCTTAAGCCCTAATGCTAACGCTAACCCTGAACCCTAAACCTACCCGTAACCCTTAACACTAACCCTATCCGTGAACCTTAACCCTGACCCTAACCATTACCCGCACCCAAGCATTTAACCCTGATTCTAACCCTAATCCTTAATGATAAACCTAACACTAAACCCTAACCCTAAGCCCAACACTTAACCCTAATCCTATCCCTTAAACCTAACCCTAACCCTAATGCTACCCCCTAATCGTAACCCTAACCGTGACCAGTAAACCTAACCCTAACCTCTAACACAAATCATAGCACATAACTCTAACCCTAAAACTAACCCTAACCCTAACCCTAACCCTAAACCCTAACTCTTAACCTTAACCCTAAGCGTTAACTCTCACGCTAACCTTTAATCCTAACCCTAATCCTAATCTTCCACCCTAAACCTAACACTTAACCCTAACCCTGTACCTAACCCTAACCCCTCATCTTAACCCTAACCGTAAACCTCAACCCTAAACCAAAGTGTAACCGTTAAACCTAAGAGTAACCTTTAACCCTAACCCTAATCCCTAACCCTAAGCCCTCACCCTAACACTAAACTTCATCCTTAACCCTAACCAGAATCCTAACCCTAAATCTAATTCTCAGACTTCTTGCTTTCTTAGAGTTTAGAAAGCCTGCAATCCTCCCATGCCATAAGTGAGAGGATGCTCTACCACTGTGTCCTCCATGAAACCCACGGGCCCATACCCAGAGTATGATAGAGTGGGTTCCCGGGTACAATCCCAGCCCCCTAAACTCCCCCCGCCCGCCTAATGCAGACAGGGCCCGTGCGCTAAGCATAAACAATACCTTTAACAGATAACCCTAACCCTGAACATAACACCCAACCCTGTTCCTATTTCTCCCCTTAACACGTAAACCTCACCGTGCGCTTAACTTTAACCTCTTATCCTAACGTTAATGCATAACCCATTTCCTGAGAACAACCCCTATCCCATAATTCTAACCCTATCTCCTAGTCATCACTGTGACACCTAATCCCTAACCCTAATTCTAAACCGCTAACCCTAACCGTAACCCTACCTACAACCCTAACACTGACAGTAACCCTTACTTCTCACCCCAACGCTATGCCTAACAAAAACCCTAACCCTTGACCCTAACCCTTCACCCTAACCCCTAAGCCTTACCCTAACCCTTAACCCTAATCCTAATCCTAACCATTAAACCTAACCCTAGCTCTTAAAGCTAACCCTAAACCTTACCCTCACGACTAGACCTAACCCTGACACTAACCTAACACCTAACCCTAACCAGAACCCCTAAAGCTAACCCTGAACCCTATCCCTAACCCTAGCAGTAAACTTTAACCCTAAACCTAAGTCCAACCCGTAACCCTAATCCTATACTTTTACCCTAAAACTAACCCCTAAACCTAACCCCTATACCTCACCCTAACTCTAACCCCAATCCTAATTCTAACCATACCCCTTCATAAAACACTAACTCCTAACCGCTAACCCTAACACTAACCAAAAACCCTAATTTCTAATCCCTAACCCTAACGCTTAACCTTTACCCTGACCGTTAACCCTCACCCTAAATCTTAACACTGACCCTAACCTTAACCTTTAACTCTAAGCCTAACCCTTAACCCTACAGGAAGGAAGACCCTTAATGCTAATGGGATCCCTTATCCCTAACCCTAACACTACAGGTAAAAATAACCCTAACCTTGGATCCTTAAACCTAACCCCTAACACTTACTTTAACCCCAAACCCTAACCCTAATCCTAAGCATTAAACCTAACCCTATCTCTTAACCCTAACGCTAGCCCTTACCCTAACGCCTAGATCTAACCCTAAATCTAACCAACCGCCTAATCCTAACCTTAAGCCCTAATGCTTACACTAACCCTGTACCCTAAACCTACCCGTAACCCTTAACACTAACCCTATCCGTGAACCTTAACCCTGACCCTAACCATTACCCGCACCCAAGCATTTAACCCTGATTCTAACCCTAATCCTTAATGATAAACCTAACACTAAACCCGAACCCTAAGCCCAACACTTAACCCTAATCCTATCCCTTAACCCTAACCCTAACCCTAATGCTACCCCTAAATGTAACCCTAACCGTGACCAGTAAACCTAACCCTAACATCTAACACAAACCATAGCACATAACTCTAACCCTAAAACTAACCCTAAGCCTAACCATAAACCCTAACTCTTAACCTTAACCCTAAGCGTTAACTCTCACGCTAACCTTTAATCCTAACCCTAATCCTAATCTTCAACCCTAAACCTAACACTTAACCCTAACCCTGTACCAAACACTAACCCCTCATCTTAACCCTAACCGTAAACCTCAACCCTAAACCAAAGTGTAACCGTTAAACCTAAGAGTAATCTTTAACCGTAACCCTAATCCCTAACCCTAAGCCCTCACCCTAACACTAAACTTCATCCTTAACCCTAACCATAATCCTAACCCTAAATCTAATTCTCAGACTTCTTGCTTTCTTAGAGTTTAGAAAGCCTGCAATCCTCCCATGCCATGCGTGAAAGGAGGCTCTACCACTGTGTCCTGCATGAAACCCACGGGCCCATACCCATAGTATGATAGAGTGGGTTCCCGGGTACAATCCCAGCCCTATAAACTACCCCCGCCCGCCTAATGCAGACAGGGCCCGTGCGCTAAGCATAAACAATACCTTTAACAGATAACCCTAACCCTGAACATAACACCCAACCCTGTTCCTATTTCTCCCCTTAACACGTAAACCTCACCGTGCGCCTAATTTAACCTCTCATCCTAACGTTAATGCATAACCCCTTTCCTGAGAACAACCCCATCCGATAATTCTAACCCTATCTCCTAGTCATCACTGTGACACCTAATCCCTAACCCTAATTCTACACCGCTAACCCTAACCGTAACCCTACCTACAACCCTAACACTGACAGTAACCCTTACTTCTAACCCCAACGCTATGCCTAACAAAAACCCTAACATTTGACTCTTACACTTCACCCTCACCCCTAAGCCTTACCCTAACCCTTAACCCTAATCCTAATCCTAACCATTAAACCTAACCCTAGCTCTTAAAGCTAACCCTAAACCTTACCCTCACGACTAGACCTAACCCTGACACTAACCTAACACCTAACCCTAACCAGAACCCCTAAAGCTAACCCTGAACCCTATCCCTAAACCTAGCAGTAAACTTTAACCCTAAACCTAAGCCCAACCCGTAACCCTAATCCTATCCTTTTACCCTACAACTAACCCCTAAACCTAACCCCTATACCTCACCCTAACTCTAACCCCAATCCTAATTCTAACCATACCCCTTCATAAAACACTAACTCCTAACCGCTAACCCTAACACTAACCAAAAACCCTAATCACTAATCCCTAACCCTAACGCTTAACCTTTACCCTGACCGTTAACCCTCACCCTAAATCTTAACACTGACCCTAACCTTAACCTTTAACTCTAAGCCTAACCCTTAACCCTACAGTAAGGAAGACCCTTAATGCTAATGGGATCCCCTATCCCTAACCCTAACACTACAGCTAAAAATAACCCTAATCTTGGATCCTTAAACCTAACCCCTAACACTTACTTTAACCCCAAACCCTAACCCTAATCCTAAGCATTAAACCTAACCCTATCTCTTAACCCTAACGCTAGCCCTTACCCTAACGCCTAAATCTAACCCTAAATCTAACCTACCGCCTAATCCTAACCTTAAGCCCTAATGCTAACACTAACCCTGAACCCTAAACCTACCCGTAACTCTTAACACTAACCCTATCCGTGAACCTTAACCCTGACCCTAACCATTACCCGCACCCAAGCATTTAACCCTGACCCTAACCCTAATCCTTAATGCTAACCCTAACACTAAACCCTAACCCTAAGCCCAAAACTTATCCCTAATCCTATCCCTTAAACCTAACCCTAACCCTAATACTACCCCCTAAACGTAACCCTAACCGTGACCAGTAAACCTAACCCTAACCTCTAACACAAATCATAGCACGTAACTCTAAACCTAAAACTGACCCTAACCCTAACCTAACCCTAAACCCTAACTCTTAACCTTAACCCTAAGCGTTAACTCTCACGCTAACCTTTAATCCTAACCCTAATCCTAATCTTCAACCCTAAACCTAACACTTAACCCTAACCCTGTACCAAACCCTAACCCCTCATCTTAACCCTAACCGTTAACCTCAACCCTAAACCAAAGTGTAACCGTTATACCTAAGAGTAACATTTAACCCTAACCCTAATCCCTAACCCTAAGCCCTCACCCTAACACTAAACTTCATCCTTAACCCTAACCATAATCCTAACCCTAAATCTAATTCTCAGACTTCTTGCTTTCTTAGAGTTTAGAAAGCCTGCAATCCTCCGATGCCATGCGTGAAAGGAGGCTCTACCACTGTGTCCTGCATGAAACCCATGGGCCCATACCCAGAGTATGATAGAGTGGGTTCCCGGGTACAATCCCAGCCCCCTAAACTCCCCCTGCCTGCCTAATGCAGACAGGGCCCGTGCGCTAAGCATAAACAATACCTTTAACAGATAACCCTAACCCTGTACATAACACCCAACCCTGTTCCTATTTCTACCCTTAACACGTAAACCTCACCGTGCGCCTAACTTTAACCTCTTATCCTAACGTTAATGCATAACCCATTTCCTGAGATCAACCCCTATCCCATAATTCTAACCCTATCTCCTAGTCATCACTGTGACACCTAATCCCTAATCCTAATTCTAAACCGCTAACCCTAACCGTAACCCTACCTACAACCCTAACACTGACAGTAACCCTTACTTCTAACCCCAACGCTATGCCTAACAAAAACCCTAACCCTTGACCCTAACCCTTCACCCTAACCCCTAAGCCTTACCCTAACCCTTAACCCTAATCCTAATCCTAACCATTAAACCTAACCCTAGCACTTAAAGCTAACCCTAAACTTTACCCTCACGACTAGACCTAACCCTGACACTAACCTAACACCTAACCCTAACCAGAACCCCTAAAGCTAACCCTGAACCCTATCCCTAACCCTAGCAGTAAACTTTAACCCTAAACCTAAGCCCAACCCGTAACCCTAATCCTATCCTTTTACCCTAAAACTAACCCCTAAACCTAACCCCTATATCTCACCCTAACTCTAACCCCAATCCTAATTCTAACCATACCCCTTCATAAAACACTAACTCCTAACCGCTAACCCTAACACTAACCAAAAACCCTAATCACTAATCCCTAACCGTAACGCTAAACCTTTACCCTAACCGTTAACCCTCACCCTAAATCTTAACACTGACGCTAACCTTAACCTTTAACTCTAAGCCTAACCCTTAACCCTACAGTAAGGAAGACCCATAATGCTAATGGGATCCCTTATCCCTAACCCTAACACTACAGCTAAAAATAACCCTAACCTTGGATCCTTAAACCTAACCCCTAACACTTACTTTAACCCCAAACCCTAACCCTAATCCTAAGCATTAAACCTAACCCTATCTCTTAACCCTAACGCTAGTCCTTACCCTAACGCCTAGATCTAACCCTAAATCTAACCTACCGCCTAATCCTAACCTTAAGCCCTAATGCTAACACTAACCCTGAACCCTAAACCTACCCGTAACCCTTAACACTAACCCTATCCGTGAACGTTAAGCCTGACCCTAACCATTACCCGCACCCAAGCATTTAACCCTGACCCTAACCCTAATCCTTAATGCTAACCTTAACACTAAACCCTAACCCTAAGCACAACACTTCACCCTAATCCTTTCACTTAACCTTAACCATAACCCTAACCCTAATGCTAACCCCTAAACGTAACCCTAACCATGACCAGTAAACCTAACCCTAACCTGTAACACAAACCATAGCACATAACTCTAACCCTAAAACTAACCCTAACCCTAAACCTAAACCCTAACTCTTAACCTTAACCCTAAGCGTTAACTCTCACGCTAACCTTTAATCCTAACCCTAATCCTAATTCAACCCTAAACCTAACACTTAACCCTAACCCTGTACCAAACCCTAACCCCTCATCTTAACCCTAACCGTAAACCTCAACCCTAAACCAAAGTGTAACCATTAAACCTAAGAGTAACCTCTAACCCTAACCGTAATCCCTAACCCTAAGCCCTCACCCTAACACTAAACTTCATCCTTCACCCTAACCAGAATCCTAAACCTAAATCTAATTCTCAGACTTCTTGCTTTCTTAGAGTTTAGAAATCCTGCAATCCTCCCATGCCATGCGTGAAAGGAGGCTCTACCACTGTGTCCTGCATGAAACCCACGGGCCCATACCCAGAGTATGATAGAGTGGGTTCCCGGGTACAATCCCAGCCCCCTAAACTCCCCCCGCCCGCCTAATGCAGACAGGGCCCGTGCGCTAAGCATAAACAATACCTTTAACAGATAACCCTAACCCTGAACATAACACCCAACCCTGTTCCTATTTCTCCCCTTAACACGTAAACCTCACCGTGCGCCTAACTTTAACCTCTTATCCTAACGTTAATGCATAACCCATTTCCTGAGAACAACCCCTATCCCATAATTCTAACCCTATCTCCTAGTCATCACTGTGACACCTAATCCCTAACCCTAATTCTAAACCGCTAACCCTAACCGTAACCCTACCTACAACCCTAACACTGACAGTAACCCTTACTTCTAACCCCAACGCTATGCCTAACAAAAACCCTAACCCTTGACCCTAACCCTTCACCCTAACCCCTAAGCCTTACCCTAACCCTTAACCCTAATCCTAATCCTAACCATTAAACCTAACCCTAGCTCTTAAAGCTAACCCTAAACCTTACCCTCACGACTAGACCTAACCCTGACACTAACCTAACACCTAACCGTAACCAGAACCCCTAAAGCTAACCCTGAACCCTATCCCTAATCCTAGCAGTAAACTTTAACCCTAAACCTAAGCCCAACCCGTAACCCTAATCCTATCCTTTTACCCTAAAACTAACCACTAAACCTAACCCCTATACCTCACCCTAACTCTAACCCCAATCCTAATTCTTTTTTTTTTTGAAATAATATGGGAAATATTCATGATAAATTATTAAGTGAACAGTGCAAGTTAAAAACAATAGTTTCATATTTTTTTCCCCACCCCCCCTTTCCCGAGTCAGCACCTTCAAGTGTTACCAGTCCCCAAAAGGTGTGCAATGCACTCATTGTGTAGGCATACCCCCATCCCCTCCCCCACCCCCACCTCAGTCTGATGTCCAATTGGTGTCATTCCCAGATTTGTATTTAGGTGATGATCAGGGAAACCAATTTTCTGGTGAGTACATGTGATGCTTGTTTTTCCATTCGTGGGATACTTCACTTAATATAATGGGTTCCAACTCTCTCCAGGAAAACCATAGAGATGTCGTATCTTCATCATTCCTTATAGCTGAGTAATATTCCATGGTATACATATACCACAGTTTACTAATCCAATCATGTATTGATGGGCATTTGGGTTGTTTCCACATCTTTGCTATTGTGAATTGTGCTGCTATAAACATTTGGGTACACGTGCCTTTGTAACAGAATGACCTTTTTTCCTTTGGGTATATGCCCAGTAATGGGATTGCTGGGTCAAATGCCAGGTCTACTTGAATCTGTTTAAGATACCTCCATAATGCTTTCCACAGGGGTTGCACTAGTTTGCAGTCCCACCAGCAGTGTATTAGTGTTCCTGTCTCTCCACACCCACGCCAACATGTGTTGTTTTGGGTTTTTTTGATAAAGGCCATTCTCACTGGGGTTAAGTGATATCTCATTGTGGTTTTGATTTGCATTTCCCTGATGATTAGAAAACATTGCAATGAAGTTCTACCCAACAAGCTGAACAAAAAACCGTCTCACTTATCAGTTTTCTCAATAAATGTGAATGGCTTGAATTCCCCGCTCAAGAGACATAGACTGGCCCAATGGATAAAAAAGCACAAGCCAAGTATCTGCTGTCTCCAAGAAACCCACCTAACGAGCAAAGATGCATTTAGACTGAAAGTAAAAGGATGGAAATCGGTATTTCAAGCAAACGGTAACGAAAAGAAAGCTGGTGTGGCAATCTTAATTTCCAATAACTTAGCTTTCAAACCAACAAAAATAATAAAAGACAAAAATGGCTACTACATACTGGTCAAGGGCACAATTCAACAAGAAGCCATGACTATACTCAATATATATGCACCCAACCTAGGTGCACCTAGATTCATAAAGCAAACCCTACTAGATCTGAACCAGATGATAGATAATAATACTGTAATAGCTGGAGACTTTAACACCCCACTGACAGTACAGGACAGATCCTCTAAACAGAAAATAAACAAAGACATAATGGACCTAAATA
The DNA here is from genome assembly GCF_041146395.1 of Eulemur rufifrons. Classification (NCBI taxonomy): domain Eukaryota; kingdom Metazoa; phylum Chordata; class Mammalia; order Primates; family Lemuridae; genus Eulemur; species Eulemur rufifrons. The sequence goes on along the minus strand of NC_091012.1, from coordinate 8,864,520 downwards.
GAATGCTAGAACAAATGGGCATGGCTGACATCTATAGGACATTCTACCCAAAGTCCACAGAATATACATTCTTCTCATCAGCTCACGGGACATTCTCTAAGATTGACCATGTCCTAGGACATAAATCATGTCTTCAAAAATTCAAAAAAATAGAAATTATACCATGCATCTTCTCAGATCACAGCGGAATAAAAGTAACAATGATCACAAACAGAAACCCTCACTCTTACTCAAAGTCATGGAAGCTAAATAACCTTCTCCTGAATAATTATTCTATAAAAGAAGAAATCAAGATGGAAATCAAAAATTTCTTTGAATTAAATGACAATGGAGATACAACTTATCAAAATCTATGGCATGCAGCTAAAGCAGTCCTGAGAGGAAAATTCATATCCATAAATGCCTATATCAAAAAGACAGAAAACATGCAAATAGACAACCTAACGAATAGACTCAAAGAGCTGGAGAAAGAAGAACAGAACGATCCCAAACCCAGCAGAAGGCGAGAAATTACTAAGATCAAATCAGAACTAAATGAAAAGGACAACAAAGAAACTATAAGGGAAATTAATAAAACAAAAAGTTGGTTCTTTGAAAAGATAAACAAAATAGACACACCTCTGGCTAGACTAACCAAGAGCACAAAAGTAAAATCTCTAATAACCTCCATTAGGAACATGAAAGGAGAAATCACAACCGATGCTACAGAGATACAAGATATCATCTATGAATTCTACAAAAATCTTTATGCACACAAACTGGAGAACGAGGAGGAAATGGACAAATTTTTAGAGACACATAGTCTTCCCAGGCTCAACCAGGAAGAAATAGAGTACCTGAACAGACCAATATCAAGAACTGAAATCGAAACAGCAATAAAAAACCTTCCCAAAAAGAAAAGCCCTGGTCCAGATGGGTTCACACCTGAATTTTACCATACATACAAAGAAGAACTGGTGCCCATCCTACATAAACTATTCTCCAATATTGAGAAGGATGGAGTTCTCCCCAACACGTTCTACCAAGCCAATATAACATTAATACCAATCCTAATTCTAACCATACCCCTTCATAAAACACTAACTCCTAACCGCTAACCCTAACACTAACCAAAAACCCTAATCACTAATCCCTAACCCTAACGCTTAACCTTTACCCTAACCGTTAACCCTCACCCTAAATCTTAACACTGACCCTAACCTTAACCTTTAACTCTAAGCCTAACCCTTAACCCTACAGTAAGGAAGACCCTTAATGCTAATGGGATCCCTTATCCCTAACCCTAACACTACAGCTAAAAATAACCCTAACCTTGGATCCTTAAACCTAACCCCTAACACTTACTTTAACCCCAAACACTAACCCTAATCCTAAGCATTAAACCTAACCCTATCTCTTAACCCTAACGCTAGCCCTTACCCTAACGCCTAGATCTAACCCTAAATCTAACCTACCGCCTAATCCTAACCTTAAGCCCTAATGCTAACACTAACCCTGAACCCTAAACCTACCCGTAACCCTTAACACTAACCCTATCTGTGAACCTTAACCCTGACCCTAACCATTACCCGCACCCAAGCATTTAACCCTTATTCTAACCCTAATCTTTAATGAAAAACCTAACACTAAATCCTAAACCTAAGCCCAGCACTTAACCCTAATCCTATCCCTTAACCCTAACCCTAACCCTAATGCTAACCCCTAAACGTAACCCTAACCGTGACCAGTAACCTAACCCTAACCTCTAACACAAACCATAGGACATAACTCTAACCCTAAAACTAACCCTAACCCTAAACCTAACCCTAAACCCTAACTCTTAACCTTAACCCTAAGCGTTAACTCTCACGCTAACCTTTAATCCTAACCCTAATCCTAATCTTCAACCCTAAACCTAACACTTAACCCTAACCCTGTACCAAACCCTAACCCCTCATCTTAACCCTAACCATAAACCTCAACCCTAAACCAAAGTGTAACCGTTAAACCTAAGAGTAACCTTTAACCCTAACCCTAATCCCTAACCCTAAGCCCTCACCCTAACACCAAACTTCATCCTTAACCCTAACCAGAATCCTAACCCTAAATCTAATTCTCAGACTTCTTGCTTTCTTAGAGTTTAGAAAGCCTGCAATCCTCCCGTGCCATGCGTGAAAGGAGGCTCTACCACTGTGTCCTGCATGAAACCCACGGGCCCATACCCAGAGTATGATAGAGTGGGTTCCCGGGTACAATCCCAGACCCCTAAACTCCCCCCGCCCGCCTAATGCAGACAGAGCCCGTGCGCTAAGCATAAACAATACCTTTAACAGATAACCCTAACCCTGAACATAACACCCAACCCTGTTCCTATTTCTCCCCTTAACACGTAAACCTCACCGTGTGCCTAACTTTAACCTCTTATCCTAACGTTAATGCATAACCCATTTCCTGAGAACAACCCCTATCCCATAATTCTAACCCTATCTCCTAGTCATCACTGTGACACCTAATCCCTAACCCTAATTCTAAACCGCTAACCCTAACCGTAACCCTACCTACAACCCTAACACTGACAGTAACCCTTACTTCTAACACCAACGCTATGCCTAACAAGAACCCTAACCCTTGACCCTAACCCTTCACCCTAACCCCTAAGCCTTACCCTAACCCTTAACCCTAATCCTAATCCTAACCATTAAACCTAACCCTAGCTCTTAAAGCTAAACCTAAACCTTACCCTCAAGACTAGACCTAACCCTGACACTAACCTAACACCTAAACCTAACCAGAATCCCTAAAGCTAACCCTGAACCCTATCCCTAACCCTAGCAGTAAACTTTAACCCTAAACCTAAGCCCAACCCGTAACCTTAATCCTATCCTTTTACCCTAAAACTAACCCCTAAACCTAACCCCTATACCTCACCCTAACTCTAACCCCAATCCTAATTCTAACCATACCCCTTCATAAAACACTAACACCTAACCGCTAACCCTAACACTAAACAAAAACCCTAATCACTAATCCCTAACCCTAACGCTTAATCTTTACCCTAACAGTTAACCCTCACCCTAAATCTTAACCCTGACCCTAACCTTAACCTTTAACTCTAAGCCTAACCCTTAACCCTACAGTAAGGAAGACCCTTAATGCTAATGGGATCCCTTATCCCTAAGCCTAACACTACAGCTAAAAATAACCCTAACCTTGGATCCTTAAACCTAACCCCTAACACTTACTTTAACCCCAAACCCTAACCCTAATCCTAAGCATTAAACCTAACCCTATCTCTTAACCCTAACGCTAGCCCTTACCCTAACGCCTAGATCTAACCCTAAATCTAACCTACCGCCTAATCCTAACCTTAAGCCCTAATGCTAACACTAACCCTGAACCCTAAACCTACCCGTAACCCTTAACACTAACCCTATCCGTGAACCCTAACCCTGACCCTAACCATTACCGCACCCAAGCATTTAACCCTGATTCTAATCCTAATCCTTAATGATAAACCTAACACTAAAGCCTAACCCTAAGCCCAACACTTAACCCTAATCCTATCCCTTAACCCTAACCCTAACCCTAATGCTACCCCCTAAACGTAACCCTAACCGTGACCAGTAAACCTAACCCTAACCTCTAACACAAACCATAGCACATAACTCTAACCCTAAAACTGACCCTAACCCTAACCCTAACCCTAAACCCTAACTCTTAACCTTAACCCTAAGCGTTAACTCTCACGCTAACCTTTAATCCTAACCCTAATCCTAATCTTCAACCCTAAACCTAACACTTAACCCTAACCCTGTACCAAACCCTAACCCCTCATCTTAACCCTAACCGTAAACCTCAACCCTAAACCAAAGTGTAACCGTTAAACCTAAGAGTAACCTTTAACCCTAACCCTAATCCCTAACCCTAAGCCCTCACCCTAACACTAAACTTCATCCTTAACCCTAACCAGAATCCTACCCCTAAATCTAATTCTCAGACTTCTTGCTTTCTTAGAGTTTAGAAAGCCTGCAATCCTCCCATGCCATGCGTGAAAGGAGGATCTACCACTGTGTCCTGCATGAAACCCACGGGCCCATACCCAGAGTATGATAGAGTGGGTTCCCGGGTACAATCCCAGCCCCCTAAACTCCCCCCGCCCGCCTAATGCAGACAGGGCCCGTGCGCTAAGCATAAACAATACCTTTAACAGATAACCCTAACCCTGAACATAACACCCAACCCTGTTCCTATTTCTCCCCTTAACACGTAAACCTCACCGTGCGCCTAACTTTAACCTCTTATCCTAACGTTAATGCATAACCCATTTCCTGAGAACAACCCCTATCCCATAATTCTAACCCTATCTCCTAGTCATCACTGTGACACCTAATCCCTAACCCTAATTCTAAACCGCTAACCCTAACCGTAACCCTACCTACAACCCTAACACTGACAGTAACCCTTACTTCTAACCCCAACGCTATGCCTAACAAAAACCCTAACCCTTGACCCTAACTCTTCACCCTAACCCCTAAGCCTTACCCTAACCCTTTGCCTAATCCTAATCCTAACCATTAAACCTAACCCTAGCTCTTAAAGCTAACCCTAAACCTTACCCTCACGACTAGACCTAACCCTGACACTAACCTAACACCTAACCCTAACCAGAACCCCTAAAGCTAACCCTGAACCCTATCCCTAACCCCAGGAGTAAACTTTAACCCTAAACCTAAGCCCAACCCGTAACCCTAATCCTATCCTTTTACCCTAAAACTAACCCCTAAACCTAACCCCTATACCTCACCCTAACTCTAACCCCAATCCTAATTCTAACCATACCCCTTCATAAAACAGTAACTCCTAACCGCTAACCCTAACACTAACCAAAAACCCTAATCACTAATCCCTAACCCTAACGCTTAACCTTTACCCTAACCGTTAACCCTCACCCTAAATCTTAACACTGACCCTAACCTTAACCTTTAACTCTAAGCCTAAACCTTAACCCTACAGTAAGGAAGACCCTTAATGCTAATGGGATCCCTTATCCCTAACCCTAACACTACAGCTAAAAATAACCCTAACCTTGGATCCTTAAACGTAACCCCTAACACTTACTTTAACCCCAAACCCTAACCCTAATCCTAAGCATTAAACCTAACCCTATCTCTTAACCCTAACGCTAGCCCTTACCCTAACGCCTAGATATAACCCTAAATCTAACCTACCGCCTAATTCTAACCTTAAGCCCTAATGCTAACACTAACCCTGAACCCTAAACCTACCCGTAACCCTTAACACTAACCCTATCCGTGAACCTAAACACTTACCCTAACCATTACCGAACCCAAGCATTTAACCCTGACCCTAACACTAAACCTTAATGCTAACCTTAACACTAAACCCTAACCCTAAGCCCAACACTTAACCCTAATCCTATCCCTTAACCCTAACCCTAACCCTAATGCTAACCCTTAAACGTAAACCTAACCATGACCAGTAAACCTAACCCTAACCTCTAACACAAACCATAGCACATAACTCTAACCCTAAAACTAACCCTAACCCTAACCCTAAACCCTAACACTTAACCTTAACCCTAAGGGTAAACTCTCACGCTAACCTTTAATCCTAACCCTAATCCTAATCTTCAACCCTAAACCTAACACTTAACCCTAACCCTGTACCAAACCCTAACCCCTCATCTTAACCCTAACAGTAAACCTCAACCCTAAACCAAAGTGTAACCGTTAAACCTAAGAGTAACCTTTAACCCTAACCCTATTCCCTAACCATAAGCCCTCACCCTAACACTAAACTTCATCCTTAACCCTAACCAGAATCCTAACCCTAAATCTAATTCTCAGACTTCTTGCTTTCTTAGAGTTTAGAAATCCTGCAATCCTCCCATGCCATGCGTCAAAGGAGGCTCTACCACTCTGTCCTGCATAAAAACCACGGGCCCATACCCAGAGTATGATAGAGTGGGTTCCCGGGTACAATCCCAGCCCCCTAAACTCCCCCCGCCCGCCTAATGCAGACAGGGCCCGTGCGCTAAGCATAAACAATACCTTTAACAGATAACCCTAACCCTGAACATAACACCCAACCCTGTTCCTATTTCTCCCCTTAAAACGTAAACCTCACCGTGCGCCTAACTTTAACCTCTTATCCTAACGTTAATGCATAACCCATTTCCTGAGAACAACCCCTATCCCATAATTCTAACCCTATCTCCTAGTCATCACTGTGACACCTAATCCCTAACCCTAATTCTAAACCGCTAACCCTAACCGTAACCCTACCTACAACCCTAACACTGACAGTAACCCTTACTTCTAACCCCAACGCTATGCCTAACAAAAACCCTAACCCTTGACCCTAACCCTTCACCCTAACCCCTAAGCCTTACCCTAACCCTTAACCCTAATCCTAATCCTAACCATTAAACCTAACCCTAGCTCTTAAAGCTAACCCTAAACCTTACCCTCACGACTAGACCTAACCCTGACACTAACCTAACACCTAACCCTAACCAGAACCCCTAAAGCTAACCCTGAACCCTATCCCTAACCCTAGCAGTAAACTTTAACCCTAAACCTAAGCCCAACGCGTAACCGTAATCCTATCCTTTTACCCTAAAACTAACCCCTAAACCTAACCCCTATACCTCACCCTAACTCTAACCCCAATCCTAATTCTAACCATACCCCTTCATAAAACACTAACTCCTAACCGCTAACCCTAACACTAACCAAAAACCCTAATCACTAATCCCTAAACCTAACGCTTAACCTTTACCCTAACCGTTAACCCTCACCCTAAATCTTAACACTGACCCTAACCTTAACCTTTAACTCTAAGCCTAACCCTTAACCCTACAGTAAGGAAGACCCTTAATGCTAATGGGATCCCTTATCCCTAACCCTAACACTACAGCTAAAAATAACCCTAACCTTGGATCCTTAAACCTAACCCCTAACACTTACTTTAACCCCAAACCCTAACCCTAATCCTAAGCATTAAACCTAACCCTATCTCTTAACCCTAACGCTAGCCCTTACCCTAACGCCTAGATCTAACCCAAAATCTAACCTACCGCCTAATCCTAACCTTAAGCCCTAATGCTAACACTAACCCTGAACCCTAAACCTACCCGTAACCTTAACACTAACCCTATCCGTGAACCTAAACCCTGACCCTAACCATTACCCGCACCCAAGCATTTAAACCCGACCCTAACCCTAATCCTTAATGCTAACCCTAACACTAAACCCTAACCTTAAGCCTAACACTTAACCCTAATCCTATCCCTTAACCCTAACCCTAACCCTAACCCTAATGCTAACCCCTAAACGTAACCCTAACCGTGACCAGGAAACCTAACCCTAACCTCTAACACAAACCATAGCACACAACTCTAACCCTAAAACTAACCCTAACCCTAACCCTAACCCTAAACCCTAACTCTTAACCTTAACCCTAAGCGTTTACTCTCACGCTAACCTTTAATCCTAACCCTAATCCTAGTCTTAAACCCTAAACCTAACACTTAACCGTAACTCTGTACCAAACCCTAACCCCTCATCTTAACCCTAACCGTAAACCTCAACCCTAAACCAAAGTGTATCCGTTAAACCTAAGTGTAACCTTTAACCCTAACCCTAATCCCTAACCCTAAGCCTTCACCCTAACACTAAACTTCATCCTTAACCCTACCCATAATCCTAACCCTAAATCTAATTCTCAGACTTCTTGCTTCCTTAGAGTTTAGAAAGCCTGCAATCCTCCCATGCCATGCGTGAAAGGAGGCTCTACCACTGTGTCCTGCATGAAACCCACGGGCCCATACCCAGAGTATGATAGAGTGGGTTCCCGGGTACAATCCCAGCCCCCTAAACTCCCCCCGCCCGCCTAATGCAGACAGGGCCCGTGCGCTAAGCATAAACAATACCTTTAACAGATAACCCTAACCCTGAACATAACACCCAACCCTGTTCCTATTTCTCCCCTTAACACGTAAACCTCACGGTGCGCCTAACTTTAACCTCTTATCCTAACGTTAATGCATAACCCATTTCCTGAGAACAACCCCTATCCCATAATTCTAACCCTATCTCCTAGTCATCACTGTGACACCTAATCCCTAACCCTAATTCTAAACCGCTAACCCTAACCGTAACCCTACCTACAACCCTAACACTGACAGTAACCCTTACTTCCAACCCCAACGCTATGCCTAACAAAAACCGTAACCCTTGACCCTAACCCTTCACCCTAACCCCTAAGCCTTACCCTAACCCTTAACCCTAATCCTAATCCTAACCATTAAACCTAACCCTAGCTCTTAAAGCTAACCCTAAACCTTACCCTCACGACTAGACCTAACCCTGACACTAACCTAACACCTAACCCTAACCAGAACCCCTAAAGCTAACCCTGAACCCTATCCCTAACCCTAGCAGTAAACTTTAACCCTAAACCTAAGCCCAACCCGTAACCCTAATCCTATCCTTTTACCCTAAAACTAACCCCTAAACCTAACCCCTATACCTCACCCTAACTCTAACCCCAATCCTAATTCTAACCATACCCCTTCATAAAACATTAACTCCTAACCGCTAACCCTAACACTAACCAAAAACCCTAATCACTAATCCCTAACCCTAACGCTTAACCTTTACCCTGACCGTTAACCCTCACCCTAAATCTTAACACTGACCCTAACCTTAACCTTTAACTCTAAGCCTAACCCTTAACCCTACAGGAAGGAAGACCCTTAATGCTGATGGGATCCCTTATCCCTAACCCTAACACTACAGCTAAAAATAACCCTAACCTTGGATCCTTAAACCTAACCCCTAACACTTACTTTAACCCCAAACCCTAACCCTAATCCTAAGCATTAAACCTAACCCTATCTCTTAACCCGAATGCTAGCCCTTACCCTAACGCCTAGATCTAACCCTAAATCTAACCTACCGCCTAATCCTAACCTTAAGCCCTAATGCTAACACTAACCCTGAACTCTAAACCTACCCGTAACCCTTAACACTAACCCTATCCGTGAACCTTAACCCTGACCCTAACCATTACCCGCACCCAAGCATTTAACCCTGACCCTAACCCTAATCCTTAAGGATAACCTTAACACTAAACCCTAACCCTAAGCCCAACACTTAACCCTAATCCTATCCCTTAACCCTAACCCTAACCCTAATGCTACCCCCTAAACGTAACCCTAACCGTGACCAGTAAACCTAACCCTAACCTCTAACACAAACCTTAGCACATAACTATAACCCTAAAACTAACCCTAACCCTAACCCTAACCCTAAACCCTAACTCTTAACCTTAACCCTAAGCGTTAACTCTCACGCTAACCTTTAATCCTAACCCTAATCCTAATCTTCAACCCTAAACCTAACACTTAACCCTAACCCTGTACCAAACCCTAACCCCTCATCTTAACCCTAACCTTAAACCTCAACCCTAAACCAAAGTGTAACCGTTAAACCTAAGAGTAACCTTTAACCCTAACCCTAATCCCTAACCCTAAGCCCTCACCCTAACACTAAACTTCATCCTTAACCCTAACCAGAATCCTAACCCTAAATCTAATTCTCAGACTTCTTGCTTTCTTTTTTTTTTTTTATTTTTTTTTTCAATTTAATTTTACAGAATCAAAGAGTCTAACAGTATATCTTGTTATATACAGTATGTCCTCATAATGTATACATTATTTCTTGTACAATAATATGAAATAATATGGGAAATATTCATGATAAATTATTAAGTGAACAGTGCAAGTTAAAAACAATAGTTTCATATTTTTTCCCCACCCCCCCTTTTCCGAGTCATCACCTTCAAGTGTTACCACTCCCCAAACGGTGCGCAATGCACTCATTGTGTAGGCATACCCCCATCCCCTCCCCCACCCCCCACCTCAGTCTGATGTCCAATTGGTGTCATTCCCAGATTTGTATTTAGGTGATGATCAGGGAAACCAATTTTCTGGTGAGTACATGTGATGCTTGTTTTTCCATTCTTGGGATACTTCACTTAATATAATGGGTTCCAACTCTCTCCAGGAGAACCATAGAGATGTCGTATCTTCATCATTCCTTATAGCTGAGTAATATTCCATGGTATACATATACCACAGCTTACTAATCCAATCATGTATTGATGGGCATTTGGGTTGTTTCCACATCTTTGCTATTGTGAATTGTGCTGCTATAAACATTTGGGTACACGTGCCTTTGTTACAGAATGACCTTTTTTCTTTTGGGTATATGCCCAATAATGGGATTGCTGGGTCAAATGGCAGGTCTACTTGAATCTGTTTAAGATACCTCCATAATGCTTTCCACAGGGGTTGCACTAGTTTGCAGTCCCACCAGCAGTGAATTAGTGTTCCTGTCTCTCCACACCCACGCCAACATGTGTTGTTTTGGGTTTTTTTGATAAAGGCCATTCTCACTTGGGTTAAGTGATATCTCATTGTGGTTTTGATTTGCATTTCCCTGATGATTAGAGATGTTGAACACTTTTTCATATGTTTGTTAGCCATTTTTATATCTTCTTTTGAAAAATTTCTATTCATGTCCTTTGCCCACTTTTTGATAGGGTTGCTTGATTTTTTCTTGCTGATTTTCCTGAGTTCTAAATAGATTCTTGTTATCAGTCCTTTATCTGATGTGTAGTATGCAAAAATTTTTTCCCATTCTGTAGGTGGTCTGTTTATTCTCTGGACTGTTTCTTTGGCTGTGCAGAAGCTTTTTAATTTAATCATGTCCCATTCATTTATTTTTGTTGCTGCTGTGATTGCCTTGGGGGTCTTCTTCATAAATTCTTTGCCTAGGCCAATGTCTGTAAGAGTCTTTCCTACATTTTCTTCTAGAATTCTGATTGTATCACGCCTAAGGTTTAAGTCTGTTATCCACCGTGATTTGATTTTTGTGAGAGGTGAAAGCTGTGGGTCCTGTTTCAGTCTTCTGCAAGTGGCTAACCAATTCTCCCAGCACCATTTGTTGAATAGGGATTCTTGTCCCCAGAGTATATTCTTTCCCGCTTTGTCAAAAATTAGGTGACTATATGAGGATGGTTCTATATTTGGATTTTCTGTTGTGTTCCACTGGTCTGTGTCCCTGCACTTGTGCCAATACCAGGCTGTTTTAAGAACCACGGCCTTGTAGTATAGTTTGAGGTCTGGCAAATTAATACCTCCCATTTTGTTTTTATTGCTTAAAATTGCTTTTGCTATACGGGGTCTTCTTTGATTCCATACAAAGTGTATAATTATTTTCTCTATGTCTGTAAAGAATGATGTTGGTAATTTAATAGGGATTGCATTGAATTTGTAGATCACTTTGGGTAGTATAGACATTTTAACAATGTTGATTCTTCCGATCCACGAGCATGGTATATTTGTCCATCTATTTGCAAGTTCTGCTATTTCTTTTCTCATTGTTTCATAGTTTTCCTTATAGAGGTCCTTTACCTCTTTAGTTAGATATATACCTAGATATTTTATTTTCTTTGTTGCTATTTTGAAGGGTATTGAGTCTTTAATTTGGTTTTCCGATTGACTGTTATTGGCATATATAAATGCCTCTGATTTGTGTATATTAATTTTGTAGCCTGAGACTTTGCTGTATTCGTTAATCAATTCCAGGAGTCTCTTGGTTGAATCCTGGGGGTTTTCCAGATATAACATCATATCATCAGCAAAAAGTGAGAGTTTGATCTCTTCCTTCCCTATTTGGACTCCCTTGATTCTGCTCTCTTGCCTGATAGCTCTCGCAAGGACTTCCAATACTATGTTGAAAAGTAATGGAGACAATGGGCAGCCCTGTCTGGTTCCAGTTCTAAGTGGGAGTGCTTTCAGTTTTTTCCCATTCAGTATGATGTTGGCTGTGGGTTTGTCATATATGGCTTGTATCATTTTTAGGTAGGTTCCATCAATGCCTATTTTGTTAAGCGTTTTTATCATAAAAGGGTGTTGAATTTTGTCAAATGCTTTTTCTGCATCTAATGAGAGTATCATATGATTTTTGTTTTTGCTTCTATTTATGTGGTGAATTACATTGATAGATTTACGTATGTTGAACCACCCCTGCATCTCTGGGATGAAGCCCACTTGGTCGTGGTGGATTACTTTTTTGATAAGTACTTGGATTCGATTTGCTAGTATTTTATTGAAAATTTTTGCATCTATATTCATGAGGGAAATTGGTCTGTAGTTCTCTATTTTTGTTGTGTCCTTTCCAGGTTTTGGTATTAATGTTATATTGGCTTGGTAGAACGTGTTGGGGAGAACTCCATCCTTCTCAATATTGGAGAATAGTTTATGTAGGATGGGCACCAGTTCTTCTTTGTATGTATGGTAAAATTCAGGTGTGAACCCATCTGGACCAGGGCTTTTCTTTTTGGGAAGGTTTTTTATTGCTGTTTCGATTTCAGTTCTTGATATTGGTCTGTTCAGGTACTCTATTTCTTCCTGGTTGAGCCTGGGAAGACTATGTGTTTCTAAAAATTTGTCCATTTCCTCCACGTTCTCCAGTTTGTGTGCATAAAGATTTTTGTAGAATTCATAGATGATATCTTGTATCTCTGTAGCATCGGTTGTGATTTCTCCTTTCATGTTCCTAATGGAGGTTATTAGAGATTTTACTTTTGTGCTCTTGGTTAGTCTAGCCAGAGGTGTGTCTATTTTGTTTATCTTTTCAAAGAACCAACTTTTTGTTTTATTAATTTCCCTTATAGTTTCTTTGTTGTCCTTTTCATTTAGTTCTGATTTGATCTTAGTAATTTCTTGCCTTCTGCTGGGTTTGGGATCGTTCTGTTCTTCTTTCTCCAGCTCTTTGAGTCTATTCGTTAGGTTGTCTATTTGCATGTTTTCTGTCTTTTTGATATAGGCATTTATGGATATGAATTTTCCTCTCAGGACTGCTTTAGCTGCATGCCATAGATTTTGATAAGTTGTATCTCCATTGTCATTTAATTCAAAGAAATTTTTGATTTCCATCTTGATTTCTTCTTTTATAGAATAATTATTCAGGAGAAGGTTATTTAGCTTCCATGACTTTGAGTAAGAGTGAGGGTTTCTGTTTGTGATCATTGTTACTTTTATTCCGCTGTGATCTGAGAAGATGCATGGTATAATTTCTATTTTTTTGAATTTTTGAAGACATGATTTATGTCCTAGGACATGGTCAATCTTAGAGAATGTCCTGTGAGCTGATGAGAAGAATGTATATTCTGTGGACTTTGGGTAGAATGTCCTATAGATGTCAGCCATGCCCATTTGTTCTAGCATTCTATTTAGGTCCATTATGTCTTTGTTTATTTTCTGTTTAGAGGATCTGTCCTGTACTGTCAGTGGGGTGTTAAAGTCTCCAGCTATTACAGTATTATTATCTATCATCTGGTTCAGATCTAGTAGGGTTTGCTTTATGAATCTAGGTGCACCTAGGTTGGGTGCATATATATTGAGTATAGTCATGGCTTCTTGTTGAATTGTGCCCTTGACCAGTATGTAGTAGCCATTTTTGTCTTTAATTATTTTTGTTGGTTTGAAAGCTAAGTTATTGGAAATTAAGATTGCCACACCAGCTTTCTTTTCGTTACCGTTTGCATGAAATACCGATTTCCATCCTTTTACTTTCAGTCTAAATGCATCTTTGCTCTTTAGGTGGGTTTCTTGGAGACAGCAGATACTTGGCTTGTGCTTTTTTATCCATTGGGACAGTCTATGTCTCTTGAGCGGGGAATTCAAGCCATTCACATTTATTGAGAAAACTGATAAGTGAGACGGTTTTTTGTTCAGCTTGTTGGGTAGAACTTCATTGCGATGTTTTCTCTCCTGAGCCATTGTGGTATCTGGAATTTGATCTTTAGCTCTTGAGTAGTTTTACATTCGTGGATCTTTCTTGTGCTGATCCGTGTGTAACTCTCTTTTGAGTACTTCTTGCAGGGCTGGTCTTGTCTTGGTGAATTCCTTCAACCTTTGTTTATCTGACAATGTCTTGTTTTCTCCTTCGTATAGAAAACTTAGCTTAGCTAGGTACAAGATTCTAGGCTGGGCATTATTCTGTTTCAGAAGCGTGAAAATGGGGCCCCAACCTCTTCTTGCTTGTAAGGTTTCAGCTGAGAAATCTGGCGTAATTCTGATGGGTTTTCCTTTGTAAGTTACCTGTTTCTTTCTCCTTACAGCTCGGAGAAGGGACTCTTTAGTGGATATTTTGGTCAGCCTGATGACTACGTGGCGTGGTGTTTTCCTATTTGCTATGAATCTCCCAGGGGTCCTTTGAGCTTCTTGAATCTGTATGTCTAGAGTATTGGCAAGGCCTGGAAAATTTTCCTCGATTATGTCTTCAAATAGCTTGTCCAACCCTTGCTTATTATCTTCTTCACCCTCAGGAATGCCAATAACTCTCAAGTTAGGTTTCTTCACATAATCCCACATTTCTTGAAGACTCAGATCATTTCTCTTACTTTTTTGATCTATCTCTGTGACTGACTTATTTAGTTGGAAGGAGTTGTCTTCAATTTCTGAGATTCTTTCCTCTGTTTGATCTACCCTGCTTTTGAGACTTTCCACAGTGTTTTGTAGCTCTCTGAGTGAATTCTTCATTTCTAGGAGTTCAGTTTGGTTTTTCTTCAATATTTCAATTTCTTTAGTGAATTTTTCCTCCAAATCCTGTATTTTTTTTGCATTTTCCTTGTGTTGTCTGTCCATTGATTCTTGTATATTATTCAGCTTGTTTATGATCCATAATTGGAATTCTTCCTGTGACATGTTGGTGTTTTGAGTCTGGTTTGTGTCAAATGGTTGAGAGCCGGTATTTCTCTTTGGGGGTGAGCTTTCTGTTTGATTCTTTGTGCTTCCTGTGTTTTTTTCGCTGGGCCCTTCCCATCTAGATTGATCGTTGGATCTTTACTTATAGATTTAGTCTGGTTAACAGCACTCTCTGTGCTCTATTCTTAGGCTGTGGAGCAGTCTAGGTATATTGCTTCCTTTGGCAAGAGGGGAAGACTGTTGTGAATTGTTTAGAAATTTTTCTATTTCAGTTGGGGGACTGCTTCTGATGGGTCCATTCCTAGAGGATTGGAGTGATCCAAGACTGCTTTGGTGAGTTAGGACACTGTGTTGTAGTCTTTCAGAGGGCAGGTAGGGTCCACACTAGTAGTGGACCAAAATTCTCTTTGTTTGTTTGTTTCCCTTTGGTTCTTCCTCTATAGGGGTGGTTTCTGTCTCTATCTGCAGGAAAGATACTAGCTGTGGGGAGTGGATGGTGCCCTCGCTCACTCAGCGCCCCATTTGCCGCAACTCCCACAGGCAAAAGTCTGCCTTGGCCCAATGTCCCCAGGGACCAGGCTCCACACTCTCACTTCTGGAGAAGTAGTCAATGTTTAGACGTGGGTGGGGACCCTATATAAGGTCTGTGGACCAGGGGAGGGGGCCGTCCAGGGAGCCTCTTGGCACCCTATTGCTCCGCAGTGACTTGGCTGTGGGCCCCAAGATGGCTATTGCACGCCCGCAGATCGCCGGCGTTGGGAGTGACTACTCAGGTTCCGGTATGTACCAGAGCCAGGGGCCTGGCCCGTTCCCAAGCTCACCGTGGGTTCCCAGTTAGAAGGCAAAAAGAGAGAAGAAATAAGGAAAAAGAAAAAAGAAAAGAAAAGAAAAAAAGAAAAAAAGAAAAAAAAAAGGGAAGTGAAAAGAAAGAACAGAAGGAGAAGAAAAAGAAAGAGAAAAGAAAAGGAGAAGAGAAGAGGGAAAAAAAGGAAAGAGAAAAGAAAAAACAAAACAACAACAACAACAAAAAAAAAGAAGCAAAATAAAACAAAACAAAACAAAGGAAAAACAAAAACCAAACTAACAAATAACACAAAGAGACCTAACCCAGAAACAGCGAAAACACAAACACAAAAGAACAAAAACAGAGCTACACAGCACTACAGCGCATCACTAAACGAAGGGATACACAATTCTGAAGTATATAGTTCAGCAGCTCAATGATTGTGTTTTTGCGCCTTAGCGCAGCTCCGCCCCTTCACGCCCGCTCCGTTGATTCCGGAGCGGCAACTCAATGTTTATTTTACGTCTTAGCGCAGCTCCGCCCCTTCACGCCGAGTGCGGCCGGCGGAGATGGCGCGGGCCCAGAGACCAGCGGGGGGCGCCGGGGAGAGAGAGCCGCTGGGCACCTTATGGCTCCCGAGCGGTTCCGCCTTTGCTTTCAAGATGGCGCCCGCAGCGCTCCGGGGTCGGAGGGGGACCGGCTCCCCGGCAGGCAGAGACCAGGGACCGCCGCTGCCGCGGTGTTTGGCGGGCAAAGCCGCCGGGGGCCACCAGCTGAAGAAACACCGACAAAAGTAGCGCAGAGGTACAGCGCAATTCGCTGATCGGGGATTGTTCGTGCCCCTCCCCCCGGCACAGGTCGGTCCCTTCTCGCCAAGGACTGTCTCAGCCGAGACTTCCCAGGTTCCAAGCTATTCTCCCGAAAAAGCCTCCTGTCTGCAATGCCCTACGTCTCGCTCGGTGATTCTGCTCTGGCTTGCGAGGGGGTCTCCAAGCAATTGGGGGTGGAGGTCAGTGAGGAGCGCAAGCCGCTTTTCCTAAAGACTGCCCCTGCCCCACCTGGGGGCGGGCGCAGCCGCCTGCGCTCCGCTGGCTACTGTCTGTTCCGCGCCTTCCGCAGAGTTCCGCGATCTTAATTTCTGTTCACCTCAGACCTCACTAGCTCTGTTTGTCCCACGCTGATTCTCCGTGGATTCACACCGCTGTTCCTGTGTGGGAGCGGTCCTCTAGCGTTGTGGCAGGTCCGGATCCACGGTTCCTCCCCGGGGCGCAGATCCGAGCAGTCACCGCCACTCCGCCATCTTCGCTTGCTTTCTTAGAGTTTAGAAAGCCTGCAATCCTCCCATTCCATGCATGAAAGGAGGCTCTACCACTGTGTCCTGCATGAAACCCATGGGCCCATACCCAGAGAATGATAGAGTGGGTTCCCGGGTACAATCCCAGCCCCCTAAACTCCCCCCGCTCGCCTAATGCAGACAGGGCCCGTGCGCTAAGCATAAACAATACCTTTAACAGATAACCCTAACCCTGAACATAACACCCAACCCTGTTCCTATTTCTCCCCTTAACATGTAAACCTCACCGTGCGCCTAACTTTAACCTCTTATCCTAACGTTAATGCATAACCCATTTCCTGAGAACAACCCCTATCCCATAATTCTAACCCTATCTCCTAGTCATCACTGTGACACCTAATTCTAAACCGCTAACCCTAACCGTAACCCTACCTACAACCCTAACACTGACAGTAACCCTTACTTCTAACCCCAACGCTATGCCTAACAAAAACCCTAACCCTTGACCCTAACCCTTCACCCTAACCCCTAAGCCTTACCCTAACCCTTAACCCTAATCCTAATCCTAACCATTAAACCTAACCCTAGCTCTTAAAGCTAACCCTAAACCTTACCCTCACGACTAGACCTAACCCTGACACTAACCTAACACCTAACCCTAACCAGAACCCCTAAAGCTAACCCTGAACCCTATCCCTAACCCTAGCAGTAAACTTTAACCCTAAACCTAAGCCCAACCCGAAACCTTAATCCTATCCTTTTTCCCTAAAACTAACCCCTAAACCTAGCCCCTATACCTCACCCTAACTCTAACCCCAATCCTAATTCTAACCATACCCCTTCATAAAACACTAACTCCTAACTGCTAACCCTAACACTAACCAAAAACCCTAATCACTAATCCCTAACCCTAACGCTTAACCTTTACCCTAACCGTTAACCCTCACCCTAAATCTTAACACTGACCCTAACCTTAACCTTTAACTCTAAGCCTAACCCTTAACCCTACAGTAAGGAAGACCCTTAATGCTAATGGGATCCCTTATCCCTAACCCTAACACTACAGCTAAAAATAACCCTAACCTTGGATCCTTAAACCTAACCCCGAACACTTACTTTAACCCAAACCCTAACCCTAATCCTAAGCATTAAACCTAAACCTATCTCTTAACCCTAACGCTAGCCCTTACCCTAACGCCTAGATCTAACCCTAAATCTAACCTACCGCCTAATCCTAACCTTAAGCCCTAATGCTAACACTAACCCTGAACCCTAAACCTACCCGTAACCCTTAAAACTAACCCTACCCGTGAACCTTAACCCTGACCCTAACCATTACCCACACCCAAGCATTTAACCCTGATTCTAACCCTAATCCTTAATGATAAACCTAACACTAAACCCTAAACCTAAGCCCAACACTTATACCTAATCCTATCCCTTAACCCTAACCCTAACCCTAATGCTACCCCCTAAACGTAACCCTAACCGTGACCAGTAAACCTAAACCTAACCTCTAACACAAACCATAGCACATAATTCTAACCCTAAAACTAACCCTAACCCTAACCCTAACCCTAAACCCTAACACTTAACCTTAACCCTAAGCGTTAACTCTCACGCTAACCTTTAATCCTAACCCTAATCCTAATCTTCAACCCTAAACCTAACACTTAACCCTAACCCTGTACCAAACCCTAACCCCTCATCTTAACCCTAAACGTAAACCTCAACCCTAAACCAAAGTGTAACCGTTAAACCTAAGAGTAACCTTTAACTCTAACCATATTCCCTAACCCTAAGCCCTCACCCTAACACTAAACTTCATCCTTAACCCTAACCAGAATCCTAACCCTAAATCTAATTCTCAGACTTCTTGCTTTCTTAGAGGTTAGAAAGCCTGCAATCCTCCCATGCCATGCGTCAAAGGAGGCTCTACCACTGTGTCCTGCATGAAATCCACGGGCCCATACCCAGAGTATGATAGAGTGGGTTCCCGGGTACAATCCCAGCCCCCTAAACTCCCCCCGCCAGCCTAATGCAGACAGGGCCCGTGCGCTAAGCATAAACAATACCTTTAACAGATAACCCTAACCCTGAACATAACACCCAACCCTGTTCCTATTTCTCCCCTTAACACGTAAACCTCACCGTGCGCCTAACTTTAACCTCTTATCCTAACGTTAATGCATAACCCATTTCCTGAGAACAACCCCTATCCCATAATTCTAACCCTATCTCCTAGTCATCACTGTGACACCTAATCCCTAACCCTAATCCTAAACCGCTAACCCTAACCGTAACCCTACCTACAACCCTAACACTGACAGTAACCCTTACTTCTAACCCCAACGCTATGCCTAACAAAAACCCTAACCATTGACCCTAACCCTTCACCCTAACCCCTAAGCCTTACCCTAACCCTTAACCCTAATCCTAATCCTAACCATTAAACCTAAACCTAGCTCTTAAAGCTAACCCTAAACCTTACCCTCACGACTAGACCTAACCCTGACACTCTCCTAACACCTAACCCTAACCAGAACCCCTAAAGCTAACCCTGAACCCTATCCCTAACCGTAGCAGTAAACTTTAACCCTAAACCTAAGCCCACCCGTAACACTAATCCTATCCTTTTACCCTAAAACTAACCCCTAAACCTAACCCCTATACCTCACCCTAACTCTAACCCCAATCCTAATTCTAACCATACCCCTTCATAAAACACTAACTCCTAACCGCTAACCCTAACACTAACCAAAAACCCTAATCACTAATCCCTAACCCTAACGCTTAACCTTTACCCTAAGCATTAACCCTCACCCTAAATCTTAACACTGACCCTAACCTTAAACTTTAACTCTAAGCCTAACCCTTAACCCTACAGTAAGGAAGACCCTTAATGCTAATGGGATCCCTTATCCCTAACCCTAACACTACAGCTAAAAATAACCCTAACCTTGGATCCTTACACCTAACCCCTAACACTTACTTTAACCCCAAACCCTAACCCTAATCCTAAGCATTAAACCTAACCCTATCTCTTAACCCTAACGCTAGCCCTTACACTAACGCCTAGATCTAACCCTAAATCTAACCTACCGCCTAATCCTAACCTTAAGCCCTGATGCTAACACTAACCCTGAACCCTAAACCTACCCGTAACCCTTAACACTAACCCTATCCTTGAACATTAACCTGACCCTAACCATTACCAGCACCCAAGAATTTAACCTTGACCCTAACCCTAATCCTTTATGCTAACCCTAACACTAAACCCTAACCCTAAGCCCAACACTTAACCCTAATCCTATTCCTTAACCCTAACCCTAACCCTAACCCTAATGCTAACTCCTAAACGTAACCCTAACCGTGACCAGTAAACCTAACCCTAACCTCTAACACAAACCATAGCACATAACTCTAACCCTAAAACTAACCCTAACCCTAACCCTAAACCCTAACTCTTAACCTTAACCCTAAGCGTTAACTCTCACGCTAACCTTTAATCCTAACCCTAATCCTAATCTTCAACCCTAAACCTAACACTTAACCCTAACCCTGTACCAAACCGTAACCCCTCATCTTAACCCTAACCGTAAACCTCAACCCTAAACCAAAGTGTAACCGTTAAACCTAAGAGTAACCTTTAACTCTAACCCTATTCCCTAACCCTAAGCCCTCACCCTAACACTAAACTTCATCCTTAACACTAACCAGAATCTTAACCCTAAATCTAATTCTCAGACTTCTTGCTTTCTTAGAGGTTAGAAAGCCTGCAATCCTCCCATGCCATGCGTCAAAGGAGGCTCTACCACTGTGCCCTGCATGAAACCCACGGGCCCATACCCAGAGTATGATAGAGTGGGTTCCCGGGTATAATCCCAGCCCCCTAAACTCCCCCGGCCCGCCTAATGCAGACAGGGCCCGTGCGCTAAGCATAAACAATACCTTTAACAGATAACCCTAACCCTGAACATAACACCCAACCCTGTTCCTATTTCTCCCCTTAACACGTAAACCTCACCGTGCGCCTAACTTTAACCTCTTATCCTAACGTTAATGCATAACCCATTTTCTGAGAACAACCCCTATCCCATAATTCTAACCCTATCTCCTAGTCATCACTGTGACACCTAATCCCTAACCCTAATTCTAAACCGCTGGCCCTAACCGTAACCCTACCTACAACCCTAACACTGACAGTAACCCTTACTTCTAACCCCAACGCTATGCCTAACAAGAACCCTAACCCTTGACCCTAACCCTTCACCCTAACCCCTAAGCCTTACCCTAACCCTTAACCCTAATCCTAATCCTAACCATTAAACCTAAACCTAGCTCTTAAAGCTAACCCTAAACCTTACCCTCACGACTAGACCTAACCCTGACACTAACCTAACACCTAACCCTAACCAGAACCCCTAAAGCTAACCCTGAACCCTATCCCTAACCCTAGCAGTAAACTTTAACCCTAAACCTAAGCCCAACCCGTAACCCTAATCCTATCCTTTTACCCTAAAACTAACCCCTAAACCTAACCCCTATACCTCACCCTAACTCTAACCCCAATCCTAATTCTAACCATACCCCTTCATAAAACACTAACTCCTAACCGCTAACCCTAACACTAACCAAAAACCCTAATCACTAATCCGTAACCCTAATGCTTAACCTTTACCCTAAGCGTTAACCCTCACCCTAAATCTTAACACTGACCCTAACTTTCACCTTTAACTCTAAGCCTAACCCTTAACCCTACAGTAAGGAAGACCCTTAATGCTAATGGGATTCCTTATCCCTAACCCTAACACTACAGCTAAAAATAACCCTAACCTTGGATCCTTAAACCTAACCCCTAACACTTACTTTAACCCCAAACCCTAACCCTAATCCTAAGCATTAAACCTAACCCTATCTCTTAACCCTAACGCTAGCCCTTACCCTAACGCCTAGATCTAACCCTAAATCTAACCGACCGCCTAATCCTAACCTTAAGCACTAATGCTAACACTAACCCTGAACCCTAAACCTACCCGTAACCCTTAACACTAACCCTATCCGTGAACCTTAACCATGACCCTAACCATTACCCGCACCCAAGTCTTTAACCATGACCATAACCCTAATCCTTAATGCTAAGCCTAACACTAAACCCTAACCCTAAGCCCAACACTTATCCCTAATCCTATCCCTTAACCTTAACCCTAACCCTAATGCTACCCCATAAACGTAACCCAAACCGTGACCAGTAAACCTAACCCTAACCTCTAACAGAAACCATAGCACATACCTCTAAACCTAAAACTAACCCTAACCCTAACCCTAACCCTAAACCCTAACTCTTAACCTTAACCCTAAGCGTTAAATCTCACGCTAACCTTTAATCCTAACCCAAATCCGAATCTTCAACCCTAAACCTAACACTTAACCCTAACCCTGTACCAAACCCTAACCCTTCATCTTAACCCTAACCGTAAACCTCACCGCTAAACCAAAGTGTAACCTTTAAACCTAAGAGTAACCTTTAACCCTAACCCTAATCCCTAACCCTAAGCCCTCACCCTAACACTAAATTTCATCCTTAACCCTAACCAGAATCCTAACCCTAAATCTAATTCTCAGACTTCTTGCTTTCTTAGAGTTTAGAAAGCCTGCAATCCTCCCATGCCATGCGTGAAAGGAGGCTCTACCACTGCGTCCTGCATGAATCCCACGGGCTAATACCCAGAGTATGATAGAGTGGGTTCCCGTGTACAATCCCAACCCTCAAAACTCCTCCCGCCTTCCTAATGCAGACAGGGCCCGTGCGCTAAGCATAAACAATACCTTTAACAGATAACCCTAACCCTGAACATAACACCCAACCCTGTTCCTGTTTCTCCCCTTAACACGTAAACCTCACCCTGCGCCTAACTTTAACCTCTTATCCTAACGTTAATGCATAACCCATTTCCTGAGAACAACCCCTATCCCATAATTCTAACCCTATCTCCTAGTCATCACTGTGACACCTAATCCCTAACCCTAATTCTAAACCGCTAACCCTAACCGTAACCCTACCTACAACCCTAACATTGACAGTAACCCTTACTTCTAACCCCAACGCTATGCCTAACAAAAACCCTAACCCTTGACCCTAACCCTTCACCCTAACCCCTAATCCTTACACTAACCCTTAACCCTAATCCTAATCCTAACCATTAAACCTAACCCTAGCTCTTAAAGCTAACCCTAAACCTTGCACTCACGACTAGACCTAACCCTGACACTAACCTAACACCTAACCCTAACCAGAACCCCTAAAGCTAACCCTGAACCCTATCCCTAATCCTAGCAGTAAACTTTGACCCTAAACCTAAGTCCAACCCCTAACCGTAATCCTATCCTTTTACCCTAAAACTAACCCCTAAACCTAACCCCTATACCTCACCCTAACTCTAACCCCAATCCTAATTCTAACCATACCCCTTCATAAAACACTAACTCCTAACCGCTAACCCTAACACTAACCAAAAACCCTAATCACTAATCCCTAACCCTAACGCTTAACCTTTACCCTAACCGTTAACACTCACCCTAAATCTTAACACTGACCCTAACCTTAACCTTTAACTCTAAGCCTAACTCTTAACCCTACAGTAAGGAAGACCCTTAATGCTAATGGGATCCCTTATCCCTAACCCTAACACTACAGCTAAAAATAACCCTAACCTTGGATCCTTAATCCTAACCCCTAACATTTACTTTAACCCCAAATCCTAACCCTTATCCTAAGCATTAAACCTAACCCTATCTCTTAACCCTAACGCTAGCCCTTACCCTAACGCCTAGATCTAACCCTAAATCTAACCTACCGCCTAATCCTAACCTTAAGCCCTAATGCTAACACTAACCCTGAACCGTAAAGCTACCCGTAACTCTTAACACTAACCCTATCCGTGAACCTTAACCCTGACCCTAACCATTACCCGCACCCAAGCATTTAACCCTGACCCTAACCCTAATCCTTAATGCTAACCCTAACACTAAACCCTTACCCTAAGCCCAACACTTATCTCTAATCCTATCCCTTAACCCTAACCCTAACCCTAATGCAACCCCCTAAACGTAACCCTAACCGTGACCAGTAAACCTAACCCTAACCTCTAACACAAACCATAGCACATAACTCTAACCCTAAAACTAACCCTAACCCTAACCCTAAACCCTAACTCTTAACCTTAACCCTAAGCGTTAACTCTCACGCTAACCTTTAATCCTAACCCTAATCCTAATCTTCAACCCTAAACCTAACACTTAACCCTAACCCTGTACCAAACCCTAACCCCTCATCTTAACCCTAACCGTAAACCTCAACCCTAAACCAAAGTGTAACCATTAAACCTACGAGTAATCTTTAATCCTAACCCTATTCCCTAACCCTAAGCCCTCAACCTAATACTAAACTTCATCCTTAACCCTAACCAGAATCCTAACCCTAAATCTAATTCTCAGACTTCTTGCTTTCTTAGAGTTTAGAAAGCCTGCAATCTTCCCATGCCATGCGTGAAAGGAGGCTCTACCACTGTGTCCTGCATGAAACCCACGGGCCCATACCCAGAGTATGATAGAGTGGGTTCTCGGGTACAATCCCAGCCCCCTAAACTCCCCCCGCCCGCCTAATGCAGACAGGGCCCGTGCGCTAAGCATAAACAATACCTTTAACAGATAACCCTAACCCTGAACATAACACCCAACCCTGTTCCTATTTCTCCCCTTAACACGTAAACCTCACCGTGCGCCTAACTTTAACTTCTTATCCTAACGTTAATGCATAACCCATTTCCTGAGAACAACCCCTATCCCATAATTCTAACCCTATCTCCTAGTCATCACTGTGACACCTAATCCCTAACCCTAATTCTAAACCGCTAACCCTAACCGTAACCCTACCTACAACCCTAACACTGACAGTAACCCTTACTACTAACACCAACGCTATACCTAACAAAAACCCTAACCCTTGACCCTAATCCTTCACCCTAACCCTTCTCCCTAACCCCTAAGCTTTACCCTAACCCTTAACCCTAATCCTAATCCTAACCATTAAACCTAACCCTAGCTCTTAAAGCTAACCCTAAACCTTACCCTCAAGACTAGACCTAACCCTGACACTAACCTAACACCTAACCCTAACCAGAACCCCTAAAGCTAACCCTGAACCCTATCCCTACCCCTAGCAGTAAATATTAACCCTAAACCTAAGCCCAACCCGTAACCCTAATCCTATCCTTTTATCCTAAAACTAACCCCTAAACCTAACCGCTATACCTCACCCTAACTCTAACTCCAATCCTAATTCTAACCATACCCCTTCATAAAACACTAACTCCTAACCGCTAACCCTAACACTAACCAAAAACCCTAATCACTCCTCCCTATCCCTAACGCTTAACCTTTACCCTAACCGTTAACCCTCACCCTAAATCTTAACACTGACCCTAACCTTAACCTTTAACTCTAAGCCTAACCCTTAACCCTACAGTAAGGAAGACCCTTAATGCTAATGGGATCCCTTATCCCTAACCCTAACACTACAGCTAAAAATATCCCTAACCTTGGATCCTTAAACCTAACCCCTAACACTTACTTTAACCCCAAACCCTAACCCTAATCCTAAGCATTAAACCTAACCCTATCTCTTAACCCTAACGCTAGCCCTTACACTAACGCCTAGATCTAACCCTAAATCAAACCTACCGCCTAATCCTAACATTAAGCCCTGATGCTAACACTAACCCTGAACCCTAAACCTACCCGTAACCCTTAACACTAACCCTATCCTTGAACATTAACCTGACCCTAACCATTACCAGCACCCAAGAATTTAACCCTGACCCTAACCCTAATCCTTTATGCTAACCCTAACACTAAACCCTAACCCTAAGCCCAACACTTAACCATAATCCTATCCCCTAACCCTAACCCTAACCCTAATGCTAACTCCTAAACGTAACCCTAACCGTGACCAGTAAACCTAACCCTAACCTCTAACACAAACCATAGCACATAACTCTAACCCTAAAACTAACCCTATCCCTAACCCTAAACCCTAACTCTTAACCTTAACAATAAGCGTTAACTCTCACGCTAACCTTTAATCCTAACCCTAATCCTAATCTTCAACCCTAAACCTAACACTTAACCCTAACCCTGTACCAAACCCTAACCCCTCATCTTAACCCTAAACGTAAACCTCAACCCTAAACCAAAGTGTAACCGTTAAACCTAAGAGTAACCTTTAACTCTAACCATATTCCCTAACCCTAAGCCCTCACCCTAACACTAAACTTCATCCTTAACCCTAACCAGAATCCTAACCCTAAATCTAATTCTCAGACTTCTTGCTTTCTTAGAGGTTAGAAAGCCTGCAATCCTCCCATGCCATGCGTGAAAGGAGGCTCTACCACTGTGTCCTGCATGAAACCCACGGGCCCATACCCAGAGTATGATAGAGTGGGTTCCCGGGTACAATCCCAGCCCCCTAAACTCCCCCCGCCAGCCTAATGCAGACAGGGCCCGTGCGCTAAGCATAAACAATACCTTTAACAGATAACCCTAACCCTGAACATAACACCCAACCCTGTTCCTATTTCTCCCCTTAACACGTAAACCTCACCGTGCGCCTAACTTTAACCTCTTATCCTAACGTTAATGCATAACCCATTTCCTGAGAACAACCCCTATCCCATAATTCTAACCCTATCTCCTAGTCATCACTGTGACACCTAATCCCTAACCCTAATTCTAAACCGCTAACCCTAACCGTAACCCTACCTACAACCCTAACACTGACAGTAACCCTTACTTCTAACCCCAACGCTATGCCTAACAAAAACCCTAACCATTGACCCTAACCCTTCACCCTAACCCCTAAGCCTTACCCTAACCCTTAACCCTAATCCTAATCCTAACCATTAAACCTAAACCTAGCTCTTAAAGCTAACCCTAAACCTTACCCTCACGACTAGACCTAACCCTGACACTAACCTAACACCTAACCCTAACCAGAACCCCTAAAGCTAACCCTGAACCCTATCCCTAACCGTAGCAGTAACCTTTAACCCTAAACCTAAGCCCACCCGTAACACTAATCCTATCCTTTTACCCTAAAACTAACCCCTAAACCTAACCCCTATACCTCACCCTAACTCTAACCCCAATCCTAATTCTAACCATACCCCTTCATAAAACACTAACTCCTAACCGCTAACCCTAACACTAACCAAAAACCCTAATCACTAATCCCTAACCCTAACGCTTAACCTTTACCCTAAGCATTAACCCTCACCCTAAATCTTAACACTGACCCTAACCTTAAACTTTAACTCTAAGCCTAACCCTTAACCCTACAGTAAGGAAGACCCTTAATGCTAATGGGATCCCTTATCCCTAACCCTAACACTACAGCTAAAAATAACCCTAACCTTGGATCCTTAAACCTAACCCCTAACACTTACTTTAACCCCAAACCCTAACCCTAATCCTAAGCATTAAACCTAACCCTATCTCTTAACCCTAACGCTAGCCCTTACACTAACGCCTAGATGTAACCCTAAATCTAACCTACCGCCTAATCCTAACCTTAAGCCCTGATTCTAACACTAACCCTGAACCCTAAACCTACCCGTAACCCTTAACACTAACCCTATCCTTGAACATTAACCTGACCCTAACCATTACCAGCACCCAAGAATTTAACCTTGACCCTAACCCTAATCCTTTATGCTAACCCTAACACTAAACCCTAACCCTAAGCCCAACACTTAACCCTAATCCTATCCCTTAACCCTAACCCTAACCCTAACCCTAATGCTAACTCCTAAACGTAACCCTAACCGTGACCAGTAAACCTAACCCTAACCTCTAACACAAACCATAGCACATAACTCTAACCCTAAAACTAACCCTAACCCTAACCCTAAACCCTAACTCTTAACCTTAACCCTAAGCGTTAACTCTCACGCTAACCTTTAATCCTAACCCTAATCCTAATCTTCAACCCTAAACCTAACACTTAACCCTAACCCTGTACCAAACCGTAACCCCTCATCTTAACCCTAACCGTAAACCTCAACCCTAAACCAAAGTGTAACCGTTAAACCTAAGAGTAACCTTTAACTCTAACCCTATTCCCTAACCCTAAGCCCTCACCCTAACACTAAACTTCATCCTTAACCCTAACCAGAATCCTAACCCTAAATCTAATTCTCAGACTTCTTGCTTTCTTAGAGGTTAGAAAGCCTGCAATCCTCCCATGCCATGCGTCAAAGGAGGCTCTACCACTGTGTCCTGCATGAAACCCACGGGCCCATACCCAGAGTATGATAGAGTGGGTTCCCGGGTACAATCCCAGCCCCCTAAACTCCCCCGGCCCGCCTAATGCAGACAGGGCCCGTGCGCTAAGCATAAACAATACCTTTAACAGATAACCCTAACCCTGAACATAACACCCAACCCTGTTCCTATTTCTCCCCTTAACACGTAAACCTCACCGTGCGCCTAACTTTAACCTCTTATCCTAACGTTAATGCATAACCCATTTCCTGAGAACAACCCCTATCCCATAATTCTAACCCTATCTCCTAGTCATCATTGTGACACCTAATCCCTAACCCTAATTCTAAACCGCTAACCCTAACCGTAACCCTACCTACAACCCTAACACTGACAGTAACCCTTACTTCTAACCCCAACGCTATGCCTAACAAAAACCCTAACCCTTGACCCTAACCCTTCACCCTAACCCCTAAGCCTTACCCTAACCCTTAACCCTAATCCTAATCCTAACCATTAAACCTAACCCTAGCTCTTAAAGCTAACCTTAAACCTTACCCTCACGACTAGACCTAACCCTGACACTAACCTAACACCTAACCCTAACCAGAACCCCTAAAGCTAACCCTGAACCCTATCCCTAACCCTAGCAGTAAACTTTAACCCTAAACCTAAGCCCAACCCGTAACCCTAATCCTATCCTTTTACCCTAAAACTAACCCCTAAACCTAACCCCTATACCTCACCCTAACTCTAACCCCAATCCTAATTCTAACCATACCCCTTCATAAAACACTAACTCCTAAACGCTAACCCTAACACTAACCAAAAACCCTAATCACTAATCCCTAACCCTAACGCTTAACCTTTACCCTAACCGTTAACCCTCACCCTAAATCTTAACACTGACCCTAACCTTAACCTTTAACTCTAAGCCTAACCCTTAACCCTACAGTAAGGAAGACCCTTAATGCTAATGGGATCCCTTATCCCTAACCCTAACACTACAGCTAAAAATAACCCTAACCTTGGATCCTTAAAACTAACCCCTAACACTGACTTTAACCCCAAACCCTAACCCTAATCCTAAGCATTAAACCTAACCCTATCTCTTAACCCTAACGCTAGCCCTTACCCTAACGCCTAGATCTAACCCTAAATCTAACCAACCGCCTAATCCTAACCTTAAGCCCTAATGCTAACACTAACCCTGAACCCTAAACCTACCCGTAACCCTTAACACTAACCCTATCCGTGAACCTTAACCCTGACCCTAAAAATTACACGCACCCAAGCATTTAACCCTGATTCTAACCCTAATCCTTAATGCTAACCCTAACACTAAACCCTAACCCTAAGCCCAACACTTATCCCTAAACCTATCCCTTAACCCCAACCCTAAAACTAATGCTAACCCCTAAACGTAACCCTAACCGTGACCAGTAAACCTAACCCTAACCTCTAACACAAACCATAGCACATAACTCTAACCCTAAAACTAACCCTAACCCTAAACCTAAACCCTAACTCTTAACCTTAACCCTAAGCGTTAACTCTCACGCTAACCTTTAATCCTAACCCTAATCCTAATCTTCAACCCTAAACCTAACACTTAACCCTAACCCTGTACCAAAACTTAACCCCTCATCTTAACCCTAACCGTAAACCTCAACCCTAAACCAAAGTGTAACCGTTAAACCTAAGAGTAACCTTTAACCCTAACCCTAATCCCTAACCCTAAGCCCTCACCCTAACACTAAACTTCATCCTTAACCCTAACCATAATCCTAACCCTAAATCTAATTCTCAGACTTCTTGCTTTCTTAGAGTTTAGAAAGCCTGCAATCCTCCCATGCCATGCGTGAAAGGAGGCTCTACCACTGTGTCCTGCATGAAACCCACGGGCCCATACCCAGAGTATGATAGAGTGGGTTCCCGGGTACAATCCCAGCCCCCTAAACTCCCCCCGCCCGCCTAATGCAGACAAGGCCCGTGCGCTAAGCATAAACAATACCTTTAACAGATAACCCTAACCCTGAACATAACACCCAACCCTGTTCCTATTTCTCCCGTTAACACGTAAACCTCACCGTGCGCCGAACTTTAACCTCTTATCCTAACGTTAATGCATAACCCATTTCCTGAGAACAACCCCTATCCCATAATTCTAACCCTATCTCCTAGTCATCAGTGTGACACCTAATCCCTAACCCTAATTCTAAACCGCTAACCTTAACCGTAACCCTACCTACAACCCTAACACTGACAGTAACCCTTACTTCTAACCCCAACGCTATGCCTAACAAAAACCCTAACCCTTGACCCTAACCCTTCACCCTAACCCCTAAGCCTTACCCTAACCCTTAATCCTAATCCTAATCCTAACCATTAAACCTAACCCTAGCTCTTAAAGCTAACCCTAAACCTTACCCTCATGACTAGACCTAACCCTGACACTAACCTAACACCTAACCCTAACCAGAACCCCTAAAGCTAACCCTGAACCCTATCCCTAACCCTAGCAGTAAACTTCAACCCTAAACCTAAGCCCACCTGTAACACTAATCATATCCTTTTACCCTAAAACTAACCCCTAAACCTAACCCCTATACCTCACCCTAACTCTAACCCCAATCCTAATTCTAACCATACCCCTTCATAAAACACTAACTCCTAACCGCTAACCCTAACACTAACCAAAAGCCCTAATCACTAATCCCTAACCCTAACGCTTAACCTTTACCCTAACTGTTAACCCTCACCCTAAATCTTAACACTGACCCTAACCTTAACCTTTAACTCTAAGCCTAACCCTTAACCCTACAGTAAGGAAGACCCTTAATGCTAATGGGATCCCTTATCCCTAACCCTAACACTACAGCTAAAAATAACCCTAACCTTGGATCCTTAAACCTAACCCCTAACACTTACTTTAACCCCAAACCCTAACCCTAATCCTAAGCATTAAACCTAACCCTATCTCTTAACCCTAACGCTAGCCCTTACCCTAACGCCTAGATCTAACCCTAAATCTAACCTACCGCCTAATCCAAACCTTAAGCCCTAATGCTAACACTCACCCTGAACCCTAAACCTACCCGTAACCCTTAACACTAACCCTATCCGTGAACCTAAACCCTGACCGTAACCATTACCCGCACCCAAGCATTTAACCTTAACCCTAACCCTAATCCTTAATGCTAACCTTAACACTAAACCCTAACCCTAAGCCCAACACTTAATCCTAATCCTATCCCTTAACCCTCACCCTAACCCTAATGCTAACCCCTAAATGTAACCCTAACCGTGACCAGTAAACCTAACCCTAACCTGTAACACAAATCATAGCACATAACTCTAACCCTAAAACTAACCCTAACCCTAACCCTAACCCTAAACCCTAACTCTTAACCTTAACCCTAAGCGTTAACTCTCACGCTAACCTTTAATCCTAACCCTAATCCTAATCTTCAACCCTAAACCTAACACTTAACCCTAACCCTGTACCAAACCCTAACCCCTCATCTTAACCCTAACCGTAAACCTCAACCCTAAACCAAAGTGTAACCGTTAAACCTAAGAGTAACCTTTAACCCTAACCCTAATCCCTAACCCTAAGCCCTCACCCTAACACTAAACTTCATCCTTAACCCTAACCAGAATCCTAACCCTAAATCTAATTCTCAGACTTCTTGCTTTCTTAGAGTTTAGAAAGCCTGCAATCCTCCCATGCCATGCGTGAAAGGAGGCTCTACCACTGTGTCCTGCATGAAACCCACGGGCCCATACCCAGAGTATGATAGAGTGGGTTCCCGGGTACAATCCCAGCCCCCTAAACTCCCCCCGCCCGCCTAATGCAGACAGGGCCCGTGCGCTAAGCATAAACAATACCTTTAACAGATAACCCTAACCCTGAACATAACACCCAACCCTGTTCCTATTTCTCCCCTTAACACGTAAACCTCACGGTGCGCCTAACTTTAACCTCTTATCCTAATGTTAATGCATAAGCCATTTCCTGAGAACAACCCATATCCCATAATTCTAACCCTATCTCCTAGTCATCACTGTGACACCTAATCCCTAACCCTAATTCTAAACCGCTAACCCTTACCGTAACCCTACCTACAACCCTAACACTGACAGTCACCCTTACTTCTAACCCCAACGCTATGCCTAACAAAAACCCTAACCCTTGACCCTAACCCTTCACCCTAACCCCTAAGCCTTACCCTAACCCTTAACCCTAATCCTAATCCTAACCATTAAACCTAAACCTAGCTCTTAAAGCTAACCCTAAACCTTACCCTCACGACTAGACCTAACCCTGACACTAACCTAACACCTAACCCTAACCAGAACCCCTAAAGCTAACCCTGAACCCTATCCCTAACCCTAGCAGTAATCTTTAACCCTAAACCTAAGCCCAACCCATAACCCTAATCCTATCCTTTTACCCTAAATTAACCCCTAAACCTAACCCCTATACCTCACCCTAACTCTAACCCCAATCCTAACTCTAACCATACCCCTTCATAAAACACTAACTCCTAACCGCTAACCCTAACACTAACCAAAAACCCTAATCACTAATCCCTAACCCTAACGCTTAACCTTTACCCTAACCGTTATCCCTCACCCTAAGTTTTAACAGTGACCCTAACCTTAACCTTTAACTCTAAGCCTAACCCTTAACCCTACAGTAAGGAAGACCCTTAATGCTAATGGGATCCCTTATCCCTAACCCTAACACTACAGCTAAAAATAACCCTAACCTTGGATCCTTAAACCTAACCCATAACACTTACTTTAACCCCAAACCCTAACCCTAATCCTAAGCATTAAACCTAACCCTATCTCTTAACCCTAACGCTAGCCCTTACCCTAACGCCTAGATCTAACCCTAAATCTAACCTACCGCCTAATCCTAACCTTAAGCCCTAATGCTAACACTCACCCTGAACCCTAAACCTACCCGTAACCCTTAACACTAACCCTATCCCTGAACCTAAACCCTGACCGTAACCATTACCCGCACCCAAGCATTTAACCTTAACCCTAACCCTAATCCTTAATGCTAACCTTAACACTAAACCCTAACCCTAAGCCCAACACTTAACCCTAATCCTATCCCTTAACCCTCACCCTAACCCTAATGCTAACCCCTAAACTTAACCCTAACCGTAACCAGTAAACCTAACCCTAACCTCTAACACAAACCATAGCACATAACTCTAACCCTAAAACTAACCCTAACCCTAAACCTAACCCTAAACCCTAACTCCTAACCTTAACCCTAAGCGTTAACTCTCACGCTAACCTTTAATCCTAACCCTAATCCTAATCTTCAACCCTAAACCTAACACTTAACCCTAACCCTGTACCAAACCCTAACCCCTCATCTTAACCCTAACCGTAAACCTCAACCCTAAACCAAAGTGTAACCGTTAAACCTAAGAGTAACCTTTAACCCTAACCCTAATCCCTAACCCTAAGCCCTCACCCTAACACTAAACTTCATCCTTAACCCTAACCAGAATCCTAACCCTAAATCTAATTCTCAGACTTCTTGCTTTCTTAGAGTTTAGAAAGCCTGCAATCCTCCCATGCCATGCGTGAAAGGAGGCTCTACCACTGTGTCCTGCATGAAACCCACGGGCCCATACCCAGAGTATGATAGAGTGGGTTCCCGGGTACAATCCCAGCCCCCTAAACTCCCCCCGCCCGCCTAATGCAGACAGGGACCGTGCGCTAAGCATAAACAATACCTTTAACAGATAACCCTAACCCTGAACATAACACCCAACCCTGTTCCTATTTCTGCCCTTAACACGTAAACCTCACCGTGCGCCTAACTTTAACCTCTTATCCTAACGTTAATGCATAACCCATTTCCTGAGAACAACCCCTATCCCATAATTCTAACCCTATCTCCTAGTCATCACTGTGACACCTAATCCCTAACCCTAATTCTAAACCGCTAACCCTAACCGTAACCCTACCTACAACCCTAACACTGACAGTAACCCTTACTTCTAACCCCAACGCTATGCCTAACAAAAACCCTAACCCTTGACCCTAACCCTTCACCCTAACCCCTAAGCCTTACCCTAACCCTTAACCCTAATCCTAATCCTAACCATTAAACCTAACCCTAGCTCTTAAAGCTAACCCTAAACCTTATCCTCACGACTAGACCTAACCCTGACACTAACCTAACACCTAACCCTAACCAGAACCCCTAAAGCTAACCCTGAACCCTATCCCTAACCCTAGCAGTAAACTTTAACCCTAAACCTAAGCCCAACCCGTAACCCTAATCCTATCCTTTTACCCTAAAGCTAACCCCTAAACCTAACCCCTATACCTCACCCTAACTCTAACCCCAATCCTAATTCTAACCATACCCCTTCATAAAACACTAACTCCTATCCGCTAACCCTAACACTAACCAAAAACCCTAATCACTAATCCCTAACCCTAACGCTTAACCTTTACCCTAACCGTTAACCCTCACCCTAAATCTTAACACTGACCCTAACCTTAACCTTTAACTCTAAGCCTAACCCTTAACCCTACAGTAAGGAAGACCCTTAATGCTAATGGGATCCCTTATCCCTAACCCTAACACTACAGCTAAAAATAACCCTAACCTTGGATCCTTAAAACTAACCCCTAACACTGACTTTAACCCCAAACCCTAACCCTAATCCTAAGCATTAAACCTAACCCTATCTCTTAACCCTAACGCTAGCCCTTACCCTAACGCCTAGATCTAACCCTAAATCTAACCAACCGCCTAATCCTAACCTTAAGCCCTAATGCTAACACTAACCCTGAACCCTAAACCTACCCGTAACCCTTAACACTAACCCTATCCGTGAACCTTAACCCTGACCCTAAAAATTACACGCACCCAAGCATTTAACCCTGATTCTAACCCTAATCCTTAATGCTAACCCTAACACTAAACCCTAACCCTAAGCCCAACACTTATCCCTAAACCTATCCCTTAACCCCAACCCTAAAACTAATGCTAACCCCTAAACGAAACCCTAACCGTGACCAGTAAACCTAACCCTAACCTCTAACACAAACCATAGCACATAACTCTAACCCTAAAACTAACCCTAACCCTAACCCTAAACCCTAACTCTTAACCTTAACCCTAAGCGTTAACTCTCACGCTAACCTTTAATCCTAACCCTAATCCTAATCTTCAACCCTAAACCTAACACTTAACCCTAACCCTGTACCAAAACTTAACCCCTCATCTTAACCCTAACCGTAAACCTCAACCCTAAACCAAAGTGTAACCGTTAAACCTAAGAGTAACCTTTAACCCTAACCCTAATCCCTAACCCTAAGCCCTCACCCTAACACTAAACTTCATCCTTAACCCTAACCAGAATCCTAACCCTAAATCTAATTCTCAGACTTCTTGCTTTCTTAGAGTTTAGAAAGCCTGCAATCCTCCCATGCCATGCGTGAAAGGAGGCTCTACCACTGTGTCCTGCATGAAACCCACGGGCCCATACCCAGAGTATGATAGAGTGGGTTCCCGGGTACAATCCCAGCCCCCTAAACTCCCCCCGCCCGCCTAATGCAGACAAGGCCCGTGCGCTAAGCATAAACAATACCTTTAACAGATAACCCTAACCCTGAACATAACACCCAACCCTGTTCCTATTTCTCCCGTTAACACGTAAACCTCACCGTGCGCCGAACTTTAACCTCTTATCCTAACGTTAATGCATAACCCATTTCCTGAGAACAACCCCTATCCCATAATTCTAACCCTATCTCCTAGTCATCAGTGTGACACCTAATCCCTAACCCTAATTCTAAACCGCTAACCTTAACCGTAACCCTACCTACAACCCTAACACTGACAGTAACCCTTACTTCTAACCCCAACGCTATGCCTAACAAAAACCCTAACCCTTGACCCTAACCCTTCACCCTAACCCCTAAGCCTTACCCTAACCCTTAATCCTAATCCTAATCCTAACCATTAAACCTAACCCTAGCTCTTAAAGCTACCCCTAAACCTTACCCTCATGACTAGACCTAACCCTGACACTAACCTAACACCTAACCCTAACCAGAACCCCTAAAGCTAACCCTGAACCCTATCCCTAACCCTAGCAGTAAACTTCAACCCTAAACCTAAGCCCACCTGTAACACTAATCATATCCTTTTACCCTAAAACTAACCCCTAAACCTAACCCCTATACCTCACCCTAACTCTAACCCCAATCCTAATTCTAACCATACCCCTTCATAAAACACTAACTCCTAACCGCTAACCCTAACACTAACCAAAATCCCTTATCACTAATCCCTAACCCTAACGCTTAACCTTTACCCTAACTGTTAACCCTCACCCTAAATCTTAACCCTGACCCTAACCTTAACCTTTAACTCTAAGCCTAACCCTTAACCCTACAGTAAGGAAGACCCTTAATGCTAATGGGATCCCTTATCCCTAACCCTAACACTACAGCTAAAAATAACCCTAACCTTGGATCCTTAAACCTAACCCCTAACACTTACTTTAACCCCAAACCCTAACCCTAATCCTAAGCATTAAACCTAACCCTATCTCTTAACCCTAACGCTAGCCCTTACCCTAACGCCTAGATCTAACCCTAAATCTAACCTACCGCCTAATCCTAACCTTAAGCCCTAATGCTAACACTCACCCTGAACCCTAAACCTACCCGTAACCCTTAACACTAACCCTATCCGTGAACCTAAACCCTGACCGTAACCATTACCCGCACCCAAGCATTTAACCTTAACCCTAACCCTAATCCTTAATGCTAACCTTAACACTAAACCCTAACCCTAAGCCCAACACTTAATCCTAATCCTATCCCTTAACCCTCACCCTAACCCTAATGCTAACCCCTAAATGTAACCCTAACCGTGACCAGTAAACCTAACCCTAACCTGTAACACAAACCATAGCACATAACTCTAACCCTAAAACTAACCCTAACCCTAACCCTAACCCTAAACCCTAACTCTTAACCTTAACCCTAAGCGTTAACTCTCACGCTAACCTTTAATCCTAACCCTAATCCTAATCTTCAACCCTAAACCTAACACTTAACCCTAACCCTGTACCAAACCCTAACCCCTCATCTTAACCCTAACCGTAAACCTCAACCCTAAACCAAAGTGTAACCGTTAAACCTAAGAGTAACCTTTAACCCTAACCCTAATCCCTAACCCTAAGCCCTCACCCTAACACTAAACTTCATCCTTAACCCTAACCAGAATCCTAACCCTAAATCTAATTCTCAGACTTCTTGCTTTCTTAGAGTTTAGAAAGCCTGCAATCCTCCCATGCCATGCGTGAAAGGAGGCTCTACCACTGTGTCCTGCATGAAACCCACGGGCCCATACCCAGAGTATGATAGAGTGGGTTCCCGGGTACAATCCCAGCCCCCTAAACTCCCCCCGCCCGCCTAATGCAGACAGGGCCCGTGCGCTAAGCATAAACAATACCTTTAACAGATAACCCTAACCCTGAACATAACACCCAACCCTGTTCCTATTTCTCCCCTTAACACGTAAACCTCACCCTGCGCCTAACTTTAACCTCTTATCCTAACGTTAATGCATAAGCCATTTCCTGAGAACAACCCCTATCCCATAATTCTAACCCTATCTCCTAGTCATCACTGTGACACCTAATCCCTAACCCTAATTCTAAACCGCTAACCCTTACCGTAACCCTACCTACAACCCTAACACTGACAGTCACCCTTACTTCTAACCCCAACGCTATGCCTAACAAAAACCCTAACCCTTGACCCTAACCCTTCACCCTAACCCCTAAGCCTTACCCTAACCCTTAACCCTAATCCTAATCCTAACCATTAAACCTAAACCTAGCTCTTAAAGCTAACCCTAAACCTTACCCTCACGACTAGACCTAACCCTGACACTAACCTAACACCTAACCCTAACCAGAACCCCTAAAGCTAACCCTGAACCCTATCCCTAACCCTAGCAGTAATCTTTAACCCTAAACCTAAGCCCAACCCATAACCCTAATCCTATCCTTTTACCCTAAAACTAACCCCTAAACCTAACCCCTATACCTCACCCTAACTCTAACCCCAATCCTAACTCTAACCATACCCCTTCATAAAACACTAACTCCTAACCGCTAACCCTAACACTAACCAAAAACCCTAATCACTAATCCCTACCCCTAACGCTTAACCTTTACCCTAACTGTTAACCCTCACCCTAAATCTTAACACTGACCCTAACCTTAACCTTTAACTCTAAGCCTAACCCTTAACCCTACAGTAAGGAAGACCCTTAATGCTAATGGGATCCCTTATCCCTAACCCTAACACTACAGCTAAAAATAACCCTAACCTTGGATCCTTAAACCTAACCCATAACACTTACTTTAACCCCAAACCCTAACCCTAATCCTAAGCATTAAACCTAACCCTATCTCTTAACCCTAACGCTAGCCCTTACCCTAACGCCTAGATCTAACCCTAAATCTAACCTACCGCCTAATCCTAACCTTAAGCCCTAATGCTAACACTCACCCTGAACCCTAAACCTACCCGTAACCCTTAACACTAACCCTATCCCTGAACCTAAACCCTGACCGTAACCATTACCCGCACCCAAGCATTTAACCTTAACCCTAACCCTAATCCTTAATGCTAACCTTAACACTAAACCCTAACCCTAAGCCCAACACTTAACCCTAATCCTATCCCTTAACCCTCACCCTAACCCTAATGCTAACCCCTAAACTTAACCCTAACCGTAACCAGTAAACCTAACCCTAACCTCTAACACAAACCATAGCACATAACTCTAACCCTAAAACTAACCCTAACCCTAAACCTAACCCTAAACCCTAACTCTTAACCTTAACCCTAAGCGTTAACTCTCACGCTAACCTTTAATCCTAACCCTAATCCTAATCTTCAACCCTAAACCTAACACTTAACCCTAACCCTGTACCAAACCCTAACCCCTCATCTTAACCCTAACCGTAAACCTCAACCCTAAACCAAAGTGTAACCGTTAAACCTAAGAGTAACCTTTAACCCTAACCCTAATCCCTAACCCTAAGCCCTCACCCTAACACTAAACTTCATCCTTAACCCTAACCAGAATCCTAACCCTAAATCTAATTCTCAGACTTCTTGCTTTCTTAGAGTTTAGAAAGCCTGCAATCCTCCCATGCCATGCGTGAAAGGAGGCTCTACCACTGTGTCCTGCATGAAACCCACGGGCCCATACCCAGAGTATGATAGAGTGGGTTCCCGGGTACAATCCCAGCCCCCTAAACTCCCCCCGCCCGCCTAATGCAGACAAGGCCCGTGCGCTAAGCATAAACAATACCTTTAACAGATAACCCTAACCCTGAACATAACACCCAACCCTGTTCCTATTTCTGCCCTTAACACGTAAACCTCACCGTGCGCCTAACTTTAACCTCTTATCCTAACGTTAATGCATAACCCATTTCCTGAGAACAACCCCTATCCCATAATTCTAACCCTATCTCCTAGTCATCACTGTGACACCTAATCCCTAACCCTAATTCTAAACCGCTAACCCTAACCGTAACCCTACCTACAACCCTAACACTGACAGTAACCCTTACTTCTAACCCCAACGCTATGCCTAACAAAAACCCTAACCCTTGACCCTAACCCTTCACCCTAACCCCTAAGCCTTACCCTAACCCTTAACCCTAATCCTAATCCTAACCATTAAACCTAACCCTAGCTCTTAAAGCTAACCCTAAACCTTATCCTCACGACTAGACCTAACCCTGACACTAACCTAACACCTAACCCTAACCAGAACCCCTAAAGCTAACACTGAACCCTATCCCTAACCCTAGCAGTAAACTTTAACCCTAAACCTAAGCCCAACCCGTAACCCTAATCCTATCCTTTTACCCTAAAGCTAACCCCTAAACCTAACCCCTATACCTCACCCTAACTCTAACCCCAATCCTAATTCTAACCATACCCCTTCATAAAACACTAACTCCTATCCGCTAACCCTAACACTAACCAAAAACCCTAATCACTAATCCCTAACCCTAACGCTTAACCTTTACCCTAACGGTTAACCCTCACCCTAAATCTTAACACTGACCCTAACCTTAACCTTTAACTCTAAGCCTAACCCTTAACCCTACAGTAAGGAAGACCCTTAATGCTAATGGGATCCCTTATCCCTAACCCTAACACTACAGCTAAAAATAACCCAAACCTTGGATCCTTAAACCTAACCCCTAACACTTACTTTAAACCCAAACCCTTACCCTAATCCTAAGCATTAAACCTAACCCTATCTCTTAACCCTAACGCTAGCCCTTACCCTAACGCCTAGATCTAACCCTAAATCTAACCTATCGCCTAATCCTAACATTAAGCCCTAATGCTAACACTAACCCTGAACCCTAAACCTACCCGTAACTCTTAACACTAACCCTATCCGTGAACCTTAACCCTGACCCTAACCATTACCCGCACCCAAGAATTTAACCCTGATTCTAACCCTAATCCTTAATGATAAACCTAACACTAAACCCTAACCCTAAGCCCAACACTTAACCCTAATCCTATCCCTTAACCCTAACCCTAAACCTAACCCTAATGCTAACCCCTAAACGTAACCCTAACCGTGACCAGTAAACCTAACCCTAACCTATAACACAAACCATAGCACATAACTCTAACCCTAAAACTAACCCTAACCCTAACCCTAAACCCTAACTCTTAACCTTAACCCTAAGTTAACTCACGCTAACCTTTAATCCGAACCCTAATCCTAATCTTCAACCCTAAACCTAACACTTAACCCTAACCCTGTACCAAACCCTAACCCCTAATCTTAACCCTAAACGTAAACCTCAACCCTAAACCAAAGTGTAACCGTTAAACCTAAGAGTAACCTTTAACCATAACCCTAATCCCTAACCCTAAGCCCTCACCCTAACACTAAACTTCATCCTTAACCCTAACCAGAATCCTAACCCTAAATCTAATTCTCAGACTTCTTGCTTTCTTAGAGTTTAGAAAGCCTGCAATCCTCCCATGCCATGCGTGAGAGGAGGCTCTACCACTGTGTCCTGCATGAAACCCACGGGCCCATACCCAGAGTATGATAGAGTGGGATCCCGGGTACAATCCCAGCCCCCTAAACTCCCCCAGCCCGCCTAATGCAGACAGGGCCCGTGCGCTAAGCATAAACAATACCTTTAACAGATAACCCTAACCCTGAACATAACACCCAACCCTGTTCCTATTTCTCCCCTTAACACGTAAACCTCACCGTGCGCCTAACTTTAACCTCTTATCCTAACGTTAATGCATAACCCATTTCCTGAGAACAACCCCTATCCCATAATTCTAACCCTATCTCCTAGTCATCACTGTGACACCTAATCCCTAATCCTAATTCTAAACCGCTAACCCTAACCGTAACCCTACCTACAACCCTAACACTGACAGTAACCCTTACTTCTAACCCCAACGCTATGCCTAACAAAATCCCTAACCCTTGACCCTAACCCTTCACCCTAACCCCTAAGCCTTACCCTAACCCTTAACCCTAATCCTAATCCTAACCATTAAACCTAACCCTAGCTCTTAAAGCTAACCCTAAACCTTATCCTCACGACTAGACCTAACCCTGACACTAACCTAACACCTAACCCTAACCAGAACCCCTAAAGCTAACCCTGAACCCTATCCCTAACCCTAGCAGTAAAATTTAACCCTAAACCTAAGCCCAACCCGTAACCCTAATCCTATCCTTTTACCCTAAAGCTAACCCCTAAACCTAACCCCTATACCTCACCCTAACTCTAACCCCAATCCTAATTCTAACCATACCCCTTCATAAAACACTAACTCCTATCCGCTAACCCTAACACTAACCAAAAACCCTAATCACTAATCCCTAACCCTAACGCTTAACCTTTACCCTAACCGTTAACCCTCACCCTAAATCTTAACACTGACCCTAACCTTAACCTTTAACTCTAAGCCTAACCCTTAACCCTACATTAAGGAAGACCCTTAATGCTAATGGGATCCCTTATCCCTAACCCTAACACTACAGCTAAAAATAACCCAAACCTTGGATCCTTAAACCTAACCCCTAACACTTACTTTAAACCCAAACCCTTACCCTAATCCTAAGCATTAAACCTAACCCTATCTCTTAACCCTAACGCTAGCCCTTACCCTAACGCCTAGATCTAACCCTAAATCTAACCTATCGCCTAATCCTAACATTAAGCCCTAATGCTAACACTAACCCTGAACCCTAAACCTACCCGTAACACTTAACACTAACCCTATCCGTGAACCTTAACCCTGACCCTAACCATTACCCGCACCCAAGCATTTAACCCTGATTCTAACCCTAATCCTAAATGATAAACCTAACACTAAACCCTAACCCTAAGCCCAACACTTAACCCTAATCCTATCCTTTAACCCTAACCCTAAACCTAACCCTAATGCTAACCCCTAAACGTAACCCTAACCGTGACCAGTAAACCTAACCAAAACCTCTAACACAAACCATAGCACATAACTCTAACCCTAAAACTAACCCTAACCCTAACCCTAAACCCTAACTCTTAACCTTAACCCTAAGTTAACTCACGCTAACCTTTAATCCGAACCCTAATCCTAGTCTTCAACCCTAAACCTAACACTTAACCCTAACCCTGTACCAAACCCTAACCCCTAATCTTAACCCTAAACGTAAACCTCAACCCTAAACCAAAGTGTAACCGTTAAACCTAAGAGTAACCTTTAACCATAACCCTAATCCCTAACCCTAAGCCCTCACCCTAACACTAAACTTCATCCTTAACCCTAACCAGAATCCTAACCCTAAATCTAATTCTCAGACTTCTTGCTTTCTTAGAGTTTAGAAAGCCTGCAATCCTCCCATGCCATGCGTGAAAGGAGGCTCTACCACTGTGTCCTGCATGAAACCCACGGGCCCATACCCAGAGTATGATAGAGTGGGTTCCCGGGTACAATCCCAGCCCCCTAAACTCCCCCCGCCCGCCTAATGCAGACAGGGCCCGTGCGCTAAGCATAAACAATACCTTTAACAGATAACCCTAACCCTGAACATAACACCCAACCCTGTTCCTATTTCTCCCCTTAACACGTAAACCTCACCGTGCGCCTAACTTTAACCTCTTATCCTAACGTTAATGCATAACCCATTTCCTGAGAACAACCCCTATCCCATAATTCTAACCCTATCTCCTAGTCATCACTGTGACACCTAATCCCTAATCCTAATTCTAAACCGCTAACCCTAACCGTAACCCTACCTACAACCCTAACACTGACAGTAACCCTTACTTCTAACCCCAACGCTATGCCTAACAAAAACCCTAACCCTTGACCCTAACCCTCACCCTAACCCCTAAGCCTTACCCTAACCCTTAACCCTAATCCTAATCCTAACCATTAAACCTAACCCTAGCTCTTAAAGCTAACCCTAAACCTTACCCTCACGACTAGACCTAACCCTGACACTAACCTAACACCTAACCCTAACCAGAACCCCTAAAGCTAACCCTGAACCCTATCCCTAACCCTAGCAGTAAACTTTAACCCTAAACCTCAGCCCAACCCGTAACCCTAATCCTATCCTTTTACCCTAAAACTAACCCCTAAACCTAACCCCTATCCTCACCCTAAATCTAACCCCAATCCTAATTCTAACCATACCCCTTCATAAAACACTAACTCCTAACCGCTAACCCTAACACTAACCAAAAGCCCTAATCACTAATCCCTAACCCTAACGCTTAACCTTTACCCTAACCGTTAACCCTGACCCTAAATCTTAACCCTGACCCTAACCTTAACCTTTAACTCTAAGGCTAACCCTTAACCCTAGAGTAAGGAAGACCCTTAATGCTAATGGGATCCCTTATCCCTAACCCTAACACTACAGCTAAAAATAACCCTAACCTTGGATCCTTAAACCTAACCCCTAACACTTACTTTAACCCCAAACCCTAACCCTAATCCTAAGCATTAAACCTAACCCTATCTCTTAACCCTAACGCTAGCCCTTACCCTAACGCCTAGATCTAACCCTAAATCTAACCTACCGCCTAATCCTAACCTTAAGCCCTAATGCTAACACTAACCCTGAACCCTAAACCTACCCGTAACCCTTAAATCTAACCCTATCCGTGAACATTAACCCTGAGCCTAACAATTACCCGCACCCAAGCATTTAACCCTGATTCTAACCCTAATCCTTAATGATAAACCTAACACTAAACCCTAACCCTAAGCCCAACACTTAACCCTAATCCTATCCCTTAACCCTAACCCTAACCCTAATGCTACCCCCTAAACGTAACCCTAACCGTGACCAGTAAACCTAACCCTAACCTCTACCACAAACCATAGCACATAACTCTAACCCTAAAACTAACCCTAACCCTAACCCTAACCCTAAACCCTAACTCTTAACCTTAACCCTAAGCGTTAACTCTCACGCTAACCTTTAATCCTAACCCTAATCCTAATCTTCAACCCTAAACCTAACACTTAACCCTAACCCTGTACCAAACACTAACCCCTCATCTTAACCCTAACCGTAAACCTCAACACTAAACCAAAGTGTAACCATTAAACCTAAGAGTA
Organism: Eulemur rufifrons; assembly: GCF_041146395.1. Lineage (NCBI taxonomy): Eukaryota > Metazoa > Chordata > Mammalia > Primates > Lemuridae > Eulemur > Eulemur rufifrons. Next base: position 8,819,628 of record NC_091012.1, on the reverse strand, counting down.
ACCTTTAACCCTAACCCTAATCCCTAACCCTAAGCCCTCACCCTAACACTAAACTTCATCCTTAACCCTAACCAGAATCCTAACCCTAAATCTAATTCTCAGACTTCTTGCTTTCTTAGAGTTTAGAAAGCCTGCAATCCTCCCATGCCATGCGTGAAAGGAGGCTCTACCACTGTGTCCTGCATGAAACCCACAGGCCCATACCCAGAGTATGATAGAGAGCATTCCCGGGTACAATCCCAGCCCCCTAAACTCCCCCCGCCCGCCTAATGCAGACAGGGCCCGTGCGCTAAGCATAAACAATACCTTTAACAGATAACCCTAACCCTGAACATAACAACCAACCCTGTTCCTATTTCTCCCCTTAACACGTAAACCTCACCGTGCGCCTAACTGTAACCTCTTATCCTAACGTTAATGCATAACCCATTTCCTGAGAACAACCCCTATCCCATAATTCTAACCCTATCTCCTAGTCATCACTGTGACACCTAATCCCTAACCCTAATTCTAAACCGCTAACCCTGGCCGGGCGCAGTGGCTCACGCCTGTAATCCTAGCACTCTGGGAGGCCGAGGCGGGTGGATTGCTCAAGGTCAGGAGTTCGAGATCAGCCTTAGCGAGACCCCGTCTCTACTAAAAATAGAAAGACATTATATGGACAACTAAAAATCTATATATAAAAAAAAAATTAGCCGGTCATAGTGGCGCATGCCTGTAGTCCCAGCTACTGGGGAGGCTGAGGCAGTAGGATCGCTTAAGCCGAGGAGTCTGAGGTTGCTTTGAGCTAAGCTGACGCCACGGCACTCACTCTAGCCTGGGCAACAAAGTGAGACTCTGTCTCAACAAAAAAAAATTAAATAAATAAATAAATATATAAACCGCTAACCCTAACCGTAACCCTAACTACAACCCTAACACTGACAGTAACCCTTACTTCTAAACCCAACGATATGCCTAACAAAAACCCTAACCCTTCACCCTAACCCCTAAGCCTTACCCTAACCCTTAACCCTAATCCTAATCCTAACCATTAAACCTAACCCTAGCTCTTAAAGCTAACCCTAAACCTTACCCTCACGACTAGACCTAACCCTGACACTAACCTAACACCTAACCCTAACCAAAAACCCTAAAGCTAACCCTGAACCCTATCCCTAACACAAGCAATAAACTTTAACCCTAAACCTAAGCCCAACCCGTAACCCTAATCCTATCCTTTTACCCTAAATCTAACCCCTAAACCTAACCCCTATACCTCACCCTAACTCTAACCCCAAACCTAATTCTAACCATACCCCTTCATAAAACACTAACTCCTAACCGCTAACCCTAACACTAACCAAAAACCCTAATCACTAATCCCTAACCCTAACGCTTAACCTTTACCCTAACCGTTAACCCTCACCCTAAATCTTAACACTGACCGTAACCTTAACCTTTACAATACCTTCAGCAGATAACCCTAACCCTGAACATAACATCCAACCCTGTTCCTATTTCTCCCCTTAACACGTAAACCGCACCGTGCGCCTAACTTTAACCTCTTATCCTAACGTTAATGCATAACCCATTTCCTGAGAACAACCCCTATCCCATAATTCTAACCCTATCTCCTAGTCATCACTGTGACACCTAATCCCTAACCCTAATTCTAAACCGCTAACCCTAACCATAACCCTACCTACAACCCTAACACTGACAGTAACCCTTACTTCTAACCCCAACGCTATGCCTAACAAAATCCCTAACCCTTGACCCTAACCCTTCACCCTAACCCCTAAGCCTTACCCTAACAATTAACCCTAATCCTAATCCTAACCATTAAACCTAACCCTAGCTCTTAAAGCTAACCCTAAACCTTACCCTCATGACTAGACCTAACCCTGACACTAACCTAACACCTAACCCTAACCAGAACCCCTAAAGCTAACCCTGAACCCTATCCCTAACCCCAGCAGTAACATTTAACCCTAAACCTAAGCCCAACCCGTAACCCTAATCCTATCCCTTTACCCTAAAACTAACCCCTAAACCTAACCCCTATACCTCACCCTAACTCTAACCTCAATCCTAATTCTAACCATACCCCTTCATAAAACACTAACTGCTAACCGCTAACCCTAACACTAACCAAAAACCCTAATCACTAATCCCTAACCCTAACGCTTAACCTTTACCCTGACCGTTAACCTTCACCCTAAATCTTAACACTGACCCTAACCTTAACCTTTAACTCTAAGCCTAACTCTTAACCCTACAGTAAGGAAGACCCTTAATGCTTATGGGAACCCTTATCCTTAACCCTAACACTACAGCTAAAAATAACCCTAACCTTGGATCCTTAAACCTAACCCCTAACACTTACTTTAACCCCAAACCCTAACCCTAATCCTAAGCATTAAACCTAACCCTATCTCCTAACCCTAACGCTAGCCCTTACCCTAACACCTAGATCTAACCCTAAATCTAACCTACTGCCTAATCCTAACCTTAAGCCCTAATGCTAACACTAACCCTGAACCCTAAACCTACCCGTAACCCTTAACACTAACCCTATCCGTGAACCTTAACCCTGACCCTACCAATTACCCGCACCCAAGCATTTAACCCTGATTCTAACCCTAATCCTTAATGATAAACCTAACACTAAACCCTAACCCTAAGCCCAACACTTAACCCTAATCCTATCCCTTAACCCTAACCCTACCCCTAATGCTACCCCCTAAACGTAACCCTAACCGCAACCAGTAAACCTAAACCTAACGTATAACACAAACCATAGCACATAACTCTAACCCTAAAACTAACCCTAACCCTAAACCTAACCCTAAACCCTAACTCTTAACCTTAACCCTAAGCGTTAACTCTCACGCTAACCTTTAATCCTAACCCTAATCCTAATCTTCAACCCTAAACCTAACACTTAACCCTAACCCTGTACCAAACCCTAACCCCTCTTCTTAACCCTAACCGTAAACCTCAACCCTAAACCAAAGTGTAACCGTTAAACCTAAGAGTAACCTTTAACCCTAACCCTAATCCCTAACCCTAAGCCCTCACCCTAACACTAAACTTCATCCTTAACCCTAACCAGAATCCTAACCCTAAATTTAATTCTCAGACTTCTTGCTTTCTTAGAGTTTAGAAAGCCTGCAATCCTCCCATGCCATGCGTGAAAGGAGGCTCTACCACTGTGTCGTGCATGAAACCCACGGGCCCATACCCAGAGTATGATAGAGTGGGTTCCCGGGTACAATCCCAGCCCCCTAAACTCCCCCCGCCCGCCTAATGCAGACAGGGCCCGTGCGCTAAGCATAAACAATACCTTTAACAGATAACCCTAACCCTGAACATAACACCCAACCCTGTTCCTATTTCTCCCCTTAACACGTAAACCTCACCGTGCGCCTAACTTTAACCTCTTATCCTAACGTTAATGCATAACCCATTTCCTGAGAACAACCCCTATCCCATAATTCTAACCCTATCTCCTAGTCATCACTGTGACACCTAATCCCTAACCCTAATTCTAAACCGCTAACCCTGGCCGGGCGGTGGCTCACGCCTGTAATCCTAGCACTCTGGGAGGCCGAGGCGGGTGGATTGCTCAAGGTCAGGAGTTCGAGTTCAGCCTGAGCGAGACCCCGTCTCTACTAAAAATAGAAAGACATTATATGGACAACTAAAAATCTATATAGAAAAAAAAAAAAATTAGCCGGTCATAGTGGCGCATGCCTGTAGTCCCAGCTACTGGGGAGGCTGAGGCAGTAGGATCGTTTAAGCCGAGGAGTCTGAGGTTGCTGTGAGCTAAGCTGACGCCACGGCACTCACTCTAGCCTCGGCAACAAAGTGAGACTCTGTCTCAACAAAAAAAAATTAAATAAATAAATAAATATATAAACCGCTAACCCTAACCGTAACCCTACCTACAACCCTAACACTGACAGTAAACCTTACTTCTAACCCCAACGCTATGCCTAACAAAAACCCTAACCCTTGACCCTAACCCTTCACCCTAACCCCTAAGCCTTACCCTAACCCTTAACCCTAATCCTAATCCTAACCATTAAACCTAACCCTAGCTCTTAAAGCTAACCCTAAACCTTACCCTCACGACTAGACCTAACCCTGACACTAACCTAACACCTAACCCTAACCAGAACCCCTAAAGCTAACCCTGAAGCCTATCCCTAACCCTAGCAGTAACCTTTAACCCTAAACCTAAGCCCAACCCGTAACCCTAATCCTATCCTTTTACCCTAAAACTAACCCCTAAACCTAACCCCTATACCTCACCCTAACTCTAACCCCAATCCTAATTCTAACCATACCCCTTCATAAAACACTAACTCCTAACCGCTAACCCTAACACTAACCAAAAACCCTAATCACTAATCCCTAACCCTAACGCTTAACCTTTACCCTAACCGTTAACCCTCACCCTAAATCTTAACACTGACCCTAACCTTAACCTTTAACTCTAAGCCTAACACTTAACCCTACAGTAAGGAAGACCATTAATGCTTATGGGAACCCTTATCCCTAACCCTAACACTACAGCTAAAAATAACCCTAACTTTGGATCCTTAAACCTAACCCCTAACACTTACTTTAACCCCAAACCCTAACCCTAATCCTAAGCATTAAACCTAAACCTATCTCCTAACCCTAACGCTAGCCCTTACCCTAACACCTAGATCTAACACTAAATCTAACCTACCGCCTAATCCTAACCTTAAGCCCTAATGCTAACACTAACCCTAAACCCTAAACCTACCCGTAACCCTTAACACTAACCCTATCCCTGAACCTTAACCCTGACCCTAACCATTACCGCACCCAAGCATTTAACCCTGATTCTAACCCTAATCCTTAATGATAAACCTAACACTAAACCCTAACCCTAAGCCCAACACTTATCCCTAATCCTATCCCTTAACCCTAACCCTAACCCTAATGCTACCCCCTAAACGTAACCCTAACCGTGACCAGTAAACCTAACCCTAACCTCTAACACAAACCATAGCACATAACTCTAACCCTAAAACTAACCCTAACCCTAAACCTAACCCTAAACCCTAACTCTTAACCTTAACCCTAAGCGTTAACTCTCACGCTAACCTTTAATCCTAACCCTAATCCTAATCTTCAACCCTAAACCTAACACTTAACCCTAACCCTGTACCAAACCCTAACCCCTCATCTTAACCCTAACCGTAAACCTCAACCCTTAACCAAAGTGTAACCGTTAAACCTAAGAGTAACCTTTAACCCTAACCCTAATCCCTAACCCTAAGCCCTCACCCTAACACTAAACTTCATCCTTAACCCTAACCATCATCCTAACCCTAAATCTAATTCTCAGACTTCTTGCTTTCTTAGAGTTTAGAAAACCTGCAATCCTCCCATGCCATGCGTGAAAGGAGGCTCTACCACTGTGTCCTGCATGAAACCCACGGGCCCATAAACAGAGTATGATAGAGTGGGTTCCCGGGTACAATCCCAGCCCCCTAAACTCCCCCCGCCCGCCTAATGCAGACAGGGCCCGTGCGCTAAGCATAAACAATACCTTTAACAGATAACACTAACCCTGAACATAACACCCAACCCTGTTCCTATTTCTCCCCTTAACACGTAAACCTCACCGTGCGCCTAACTTTAACCTCTTATCCTAACGTTAATGCATAACCCATTTCCTGAGAACAACCCCATCCCATAATTCTAACCCTATCTCCTAGTCATCACTGTGACACCTAATCCCTAACCCTAATTCTAAACCGCTAACCCTAACCGTAACCCTACCTACAACCCTAACACTGACAGTAACCCTTACTTCTAACCCCAACGCTATGCCTAACAAAATCCCTAACCCTTCAACCTAACCCTTCACCCTAACCCCTAAGCCTTACCCTAACCCTTAACCCTAATCCTAATCCTAACCATTAATCCTAACCCTAGCTCTTAAAGCTAACCCTAAACCTTACCCTCACGACTAGACCTAACCCTGACACTAACCTAACACCTAACCCTAACCAGAACCCCTAAAGCTAACCCTGAACCCTATCCCTAACGCCAGCAGTAAACTTTAACCCTAAACCTAAGCCCAACCCGTAACCCTAATCCAATCTTTTTACCCTAAAACTAACCCCGAAACCTAACCCCTATACCTCACCCTAACTCTAACCCCAATCCTAATTCTAACCATACCCCTTCATAAAACACTAACTCCTAACCGCTAACCCTAACACTAACCAAAATCCCTAATCACTAATCCCTAACCCTAACGCTTAACCTTTACCCTGACCGTTAACCCTCACCCTAAATCTTAACACTGACCCTAACCTTAACCTTTAACTCTAAGCCTAACCCTTAACCCCACAGTAAGGAAGACCCTTAATGCTAATGGGATCCCTTATCCCTAACCCTAACACTACAGCTAAAAATAACCCTATGCTTGGATCCTTAAACCTAACCCCTAACACTTACTTTAACCCCAAACCCTAACCCTAATCCTAAGCATTAAACCTAACCCTATCTCTTAACCCTAACGCTAGCCCTTACCCTAACGGCTAGATCTAACCCTAAATATAACCCACCGCCTAATCCTAACCTTAAGCCCTAATGCTAACACTAACCCTGAACCCTAAACCTACATGTAACTCTTAACACTAACCCTATCCGTGAATCTTAACCCTGACCCTAACCATTACCCGCACCCAAGCATTTAACCCTGACTCTAACCCTAATCCTTAATGCTAACCCTAACCCTTAACCCTAATCCTAATCCTAAACATTAAACATAACCCTAGCTCTTAAAGCTAACCCTAAACCTTACCCTCATGACTAGACCTAACCCTGACACTAACCTAACACCTAAACCTAACCAGAACCCCTAAAGAAAACCCTGAACCCTATCCCTAACCACAGCAGTAAACTTTAACCCTAAACCTAAGCCCAACCCGTAACCCTAATCCTATCCTTTTACCCTAAAACTAACCCCTAAACCTAACCCCTATACCTCACCCTAACTCTAACCCCAATCCTAATTCTAACCATACCCCTTCATAAAACACTAACTCCTAACCGCTAACCCTAACAA